>NC_069502.1:817971236-818168870 GCF_027579735.1 Bombina bombina | reverse complement strand
TTATTCTCCCCTCTTGTTTCTAGTGAAGCCTTTGCTAGTGGGAGGTCCCAGACCGGATCACAGTAACAGCAAGTCAGTGAACATCAGACAGGGCCAGCCCTGCATCCTGCAAAACTAATAATGCCAAGAAGAGTTTAGTACAGTGTACTGACAGGCTAGAAATGGAACAACTTAAAGGGACAGTATACACTCATTTTCATATAACTGCATGTAATAGACACTACTATAAAGAATAAGATGCACACATACTGATATAAAAATCCAGTATAAAATGTTTAAAAACGTACTTAGAAGCTCTCAGTTTAGCTCTGTTGAAAAGGCAGTTGTAAAGCCCACTGCAAGTGGGAAATAAGACACTCCCCCCTCCCCCCTCTTTTGCATATGAAAAGACCCTTTACACAAACAGGAGCAAGCTGGAGAAGGTAGCTGACGGTATTCAAATAAAACTTTGGGACTTGGTTAGGAGTCTGAAAATCAGAGCAATGTTATTTAAAAATAAGCAAAATTATACATTTAAAAAAAAACAAAAAAAAAACGTTATGGGCTTTATAAATAGATCATCTACAAAACATTTATGCAAAGAAAAAATGAGTATATAATGGTCCTTTAAGGAATTTACTTTTGTTAACAAAGGAAAGTAAGGTGTGGTTTGTTGATCTAAGCTAAGTCATTAGTTAAGAGCTGGGTAAGCCAGATCGGGGGTGGGGGATTGAGCTAGGTGTACAATTGCAGCTGGTAATGCTTGTCCTGGATTGGTGGAGTTGATTATGCATGATGTCACCAGAAGGCGGGGGTTGAAAGGGTTATAAGCTGATGCACACACACTGCCAAGGCAGAAAAATAATTTTGTCTTTTGTGCTTACAGGATTCATCGCTGTTACAAGTAAATTTGCAATAGGATGGCCATTAGAAGCAGGAAGATACCAAAGAAGTATCTGTAAGGTGAGAATATGTGGAATGGGAGTGCAGCACGGGAGGAAAAGAAGGCTAAGAAGAAGAAGACGGATGCAGAGAGAAAAGTGAACAAGGTTTCTCAGGGAGTAAACAGTTACAACACGGTAGGAGATTTACCCCACTCTAAGAGGGGGAAGCCTTTAATTTCTGCACCCTTGCTCCAGCCCCCACAATTCTCCCCTATGCCTCCCTCTAATATAGCGCCATCAGTGGTTTTTTGTAAGCCCGGGGCCATGCTGGCTGTATCTCCCCTGCCCATCCGCCGTTACCTTCCTAACTCTCCCCCGCCCGTACCCTTGGGCCAAGGCCATAGCTTATTCATGCGGCATGGTTATGGGGCCAGCAGCAGTCCTAGTGGGGTTCACAACGCAGCGGGCAGACGTAAAGCATCCGGTAATCTTGTTTTCATCACCACCGCCATTATTTCCTTCTGATCATGCTCGCAACGGTGGCCCCTCCCCCTACGCACGCTGACATCCAGACCACACATTGACAACGTCAGTGGAGCACGTCGAGGGGCGTGACCGGAGTCGCGCAGCACGCCTGGGGATAGGCCGCAATATTTTTCCCCACAGTTACTGATCGAACCCAGATTGGCTATTAAGGGTTGGGGGTAATTTTGGGAATACAGCTGAAGCCTGTTGGGGTGATCGATCCGGGGAAGCAAGGGGGGCTCCACTATGGGCGGGCGTAAGGCAGTTATCCTCCCGGGTGGGCATAACAGTGGGTGGGTCACTTCGCAGATGGGGGAACAGTGGGTATTTTCCTGGGGAATGATCCCCGCAGGTTTTTGGTGAGGGCCGTACAAGCAAGCAGGGTTTGGACAGGGGTAATTACATGTACGATGATAAGGAGTCTAGGCACAGTACCAATAAGGTGCATGTTAATCAGTCAGTACCTAATGACAATGTTTTAAGGGGCAGTGATGGTAATTTGTATGTAAAATGGGACGATACCTGTAATGCAACGCAATGTACAATGAATAACAGGCTATGTTCACAGGTGGCAGGAGGTAATAGCAGGAGGATGGGAACAGACAGGGGAGATCACGAGCAACTGGGAACCAGTAAGGACTGCTTGGGAAAGGAGCGACTGAGCAAGGAGGAAGGAGAGAACAAAAAAGGTAAGAAAAGGTTTTATACTGCAATGTCATCAGACAGCACACATACTAATTCTGATTCTGATTCAGAAATTGGGGTAGAGGGTCCGAATAAGAAAATACTAAAAAATAGTATGTAGAATTTCTGTTAAATTGTTTAAGGGGGATGTAATAGAGAGTCAGAGGATGAGGGTGGTGAAGGGGTTGTTACACGTCATATGGGGGTTTTCTTGGAAAGATTATGACGAGGAGTTCAGGAAAGCTAACATCGCTACGGGGAGTAAGGGCAGGAATAATTTTGGGATTAAGGTGATTGACACATGGTCTAGGCTAGTAAAGTTGGTGGCCAAGAGTCCAGAAACCCCCAGTTGATTACAGCGGGCAGGCAAGAGGCGAGGGAATCCTGGGTATTTAATGACAAGCTCTGTGATCATGGCCTGCTATGCAAATTTAAACACATCTGTAGACATTGTGGGGGCAGTCACCCAGGGTTGAATGCAGGAAGAGAGAGGTGGGAAAGAATAATTCCTTTCGGAACGCAGGAAAGTTCATGGGAAACGGGGCTGGGAATAGCCAAAACACCACTGAACATAAATAGGATAATGGAGGAGCTAAGGGTATACACTGACATCAAAAATAGGGAAAAACTGCAGGGGGGATTGAGATTTGGTTTCAGAATTCCCATTCTAGGGGAGGTAAAGGGGGCAAGAAAGGCTAAAAACTTGAAGTCAGCTTACGAACTGCCAGAAGTTTTGAAGGAAAAATTGGGAAAGGAGGTAGCTTTGGGAAGGATGGCAGGCCCCTTTTATGACAAACCGTTAAATAATTTTATCATATCACCTTTGAGGGTAGTGCCCAAAAAAGAGGCTGGGAAATTCTGGATGATCCAGCACTTATCTTACCTCAAGGGGCAGTCAGTAAATGACGCTATCAGCAGTGAGGAGGCATCAGTATCCTATCAGTCATTCAACCAGGCAGTAAGCCTGGTTAAGGCGGCAGGTAGGGGTGCGGAATTAGTGAAAGTCGATATAGAATCTGCATTTAGATTACTACCTATAAACCCAGAAAGTTTTGTTTTGATGGGTTGCAAGTTTCAGGGCAAGTTTTATATTGACAAATGTTTGCCTATGGGGTGTGCTTTATCTTGCGCATATTTTGAAATGTTTAGCACTTTTTTGCATTGGTTGGTAGAGAAAAAGGGCAGGCAGGAGTAGTATCGTGCATTACCTTGATGACTTCATGGTAGTAGGTAAGGAAGGGACAGGGGAATGCGATAGAGTTCTTGGTGTATTGCAGAAAACATTTGTTGAGATGGGTGTCCCGGTAGCAAATGACAAATCAGAGGGTCCCTGTTGTATGTTATCCTTTCTGGGCATAGAGATTGATTCAGTGAAACAGCAGTGCAGATTAACTCAGGATAAGGTTGGGAAGATGCAGGAGGCCATTAGGCAAGTAGTTGAAAGAAGGAAATTGTCACTTAGGGATATGCAGAAACTATTGGGACTGCTGAATTTTGCGTGCAGGGTGATCCCAGTGGGGAGAATCTTTAAAAGGAGGTTGGAAGTGAGTACCAGAGGGGTTGTAAAGCCTAATCACATGATTCGACTGAATAGTCAATTGAGAGGGGATTTAAAAGTATGGGATAAATTCCTGCATAAGTTCAATGGCATCAGGATTTTGGAGCAGAAGGTGATAGCTAATGAAATACAGTTATATACAGATGCTGTAGGAAGCTCAGGGTTTGGGGCTTATTTGAATGGCAGATGGTGCGCAGGCGAATGGCCGCAGGCTTGGCAGGAAAGGAGATGGACTAGGAATTTGGTGTTACTTGAATTGTTCCCAACTGTGGCAGCGGTAGAACTGTGGGGAGAAGAGCTGGCCAACAAAAGCATTCTATTCTGGTCTGACAACAGAGGGGTGGTAGACGTGTTAAGTAACCTATCAGCATCATCCCATCAGGTCATAGCATTCATGCAGCATTTAGTTTTGAAATGTTTACAGCATAATATAAATTTTAGGGCTAAGCACATACCAGGGATTAAGGGGCATATGTATCAAGGTCTGGCGGATCTGATCCGACACTGCGGATCAGGTCCGCCAGACCTCGCTGAATACGGCAAGCAATACGCTCACCGTATTCAGCATTGCACCAGCAGCTCACAAGAGCTGCTGGTGCAACGCCGCCCCCTGCAGACTCGCGGCCAATAGGCCGCCAGCAGGGGGGGTGTCAATCAACCCGATCGTACTCAATCGGGTTGTATTGTGGCAATGTCTTTGTGACCGCTGCTTCATAACTGCTGTTTTACAGAGCTTGTTAAATAGAGCCCAAAGAATGTTATAGCTGATGCTTTGTCAAGGTTTAAATGGGAAGCCTTTAGGAAATTAGCACCTAATGCAGCACAGAAAGGTGAGGTTTGCCCTGTTTATCTTTGGCATATTGGGAGCAAGTAGAGGTTAGCAACGGTTTGGTCAGACGATCAGTGGCACCGCGGACATGCACTGCATATAATAAGCATTGGAGGAATTGGAAGGGGTAAAAAGGGAAAAATAGAGCGGGTATTTTTGGATTATTTGGTTGAACTCAGACGAGCAGGTATCAAGAAAGGGAGCCTAGGCACAGTAATGGCAGGGATTTCCTTCTTTGCACAGCTCATGGAGGAGATAGATATGACAAAAAGATTCTTGGTTAAGAAAGTGATGAGGATAGGCAGCAGGGGTAGAAAAAGTTAGGGATAGGAGGGAACCTATTACAGCAGAGAGGTTGGAAATTTTGGTAAATTCTTTAAGCAAGGTCTGTACTGATGGATTTGAAGCTACATTGTTCACAGCAGCGTTTGTACTGGCTTTTGCAGCGGCATTAAGGATAGGCGAATTAGTGGCACCCAGTAAAAGATCACATGAGATGGGCTTAAAATTTGAAGATGTGAGAATTTCGGGGGATTTAGTGCTAGTATTCATACGGAGGTCAAAAACAGATAGGGAAGGAAAAGGGGCGTGGATAGCTGCGAAGGCAACAGGGAGTAAAATATGACCCCTGTCACATGTGAGAGGCTACTTAAGTTTGGCCCCGGCTGAGGGCGAAATGTTTTTTAGACACAAAGATGGTAGTAGTTTAACCAGGTTTCAATTCAAGAGGGTTTTTTCATTAGCAGTGGAGAAGCTGGGATGGAAAAGCAGTTACTTGGCTCCTCATTTTTTAGAATAGGGGCAGCTACAAGTGCGGCATTGTCAGGGGCTCCGGTAGAGTAAATAAAAAAGAGGGGGAGGTGGAAATCGAACGCATATAAAAAATACATCAGGCCCGTAGAATAAAAAATAAAAAAATCTTCAGACAGGTGGGTTCCGATTTTCAGGTTCTGTTCATAAGGTTAACATGTTATTTTGGTTTGTGCATTTCAGGTAGAGCAATGAGAATATGGATAATCAGGCACTCCTACGTGCATTGGGCAGCTTTACATGCAGCTGCCATCAAGCAGGAAGTAAACTTAGGTTTCAGTTTTAAAGCGGCAGGGATTAGGTGGATAGGGAAAAGAGGAATGAGATGGAGACAGTTATTGGAGACGGCACAGACCTCTAGGAAAAAATGGGGGGTACCCGATGTCTTAATAGTACACCTGGGTGGGAACGACATAGGCTTGGTACCTTCTATCGAATCGCAGGAGGAAGTCAGAGATGTATTCAGATGGTTCAAGTTACAGTGGGTGGGGACCAAGCTAGTTTGGTCTAGCGTTATTTCTAGATTCTTTTGGAGGGATAGGGTTACACAGAAAGGAGGATACAAAAGTAGGAAAAAAGTAAATCAGGCGGGTAGAAAAGTGATGGAGGAAATAGTGGGGAAAGTGATAGAACACCCTTTAATAACAGTCAGGGATCAGAGGCTGTACAGAGGCGACAGAGTGCACTTATCAAAAGATGGGAACCAGATTTTCATCAGCAACATCAGAAGGGTGATACAGACTTATGTAGAGGTAAGAAAAGGTCACAAGGGTTGTTGAGGTATGGCAGTAAGAGGGTCCTCTTTGGTGGCGGGAAATATTGCGGTCTGGCACGTGGGTACGGCGATAATAGGGGGAGGTCTGTAGATTACGAGGAAATTGAGTGGTGGTCTGTCGGTCAAACTCATATCTCTTCCTCCTAATATGCAGATCTCCCGGCCTGCTTTTTGTCAGCAATTTCACCCCTGAGTTGTCACGCTCTTTGGTTACGTGGGCCGCATATTTCTATTCATATTTCTATTCATATTTCTATTCAATACCGGTGCATTTAATTTTGATTTGGTTGATTTGGATTTATGATTTGGATTTGATTTATGATGATTGACAGTTTGAGGATCGCTCATAATATTGCCATAATATTGCCATAAAGGCATAATTCGGTTCCCTCTTTTGCTCTCTCTCTCCCCCCTCTCTTTTGCTCTCTCTCTCCCCCTCTCTTTTGAGCTCTCTCTCTCCCCCCCTCTATTTTGCGCTCTCTCTCCCCCTCTCTCTTTGCTCTCTCTCTCCCCTCTCTTTTGCGCTCTCTCTCTCTCTCTCCCCCTCACTTTTGCGCTCTCTCTCTCCCCTCTCTTTTGCACTCTCTCCCCCCCTCTTTTGCGCTTTCTCACCCCTCTCTTTTGCGCTTTCTTCCCCCTCTCTTTTGCGCTTTCTCCCCCCTCTCTTTTGCGCTTTTTCCCCCCTCTCTTTTGCGCTTTCTCCCCCCCTCTCTTTTGTGCTTTCTCCCCCTTCTCTTTTGCGCTCTTCCCCCCTCTTTTTTGCGCTCTCTCTCTCCCCCTCTCTTTTGCGCTCTCTCTCTCCCCCTCTCTTTTGCGCTCTCTCTCCCCCCCTCTTTTGCGCTTTCTCCCCCTCTCTTTTGCGCTTTCTCCCCCCTCTCTTTTGTGCTTTCTCCCCCTTCTCTTTTGCGCTCTTTCCCCCTCTCTTTTGCGCTCTCTCTCTCCCCCTCTCTTTTGCGCTCTCTCCCCCTCTTTTGTGCTCTCTCTCTCCTCCATCTCTTTTGCGCTCTCTCCCCCTCCTCTCTCTCCCCTCTCTTTTGCGCTCTCTCCCCCCCCTCTCTTTTGCGCTTTCTTCCCCCCATCTCTTTTGCGCTCTCTCCCCTATCTCTTTTGCGCTCTCTCTCCCCCATCTCTTTTGCGCTCTCTCTCCCCCATCTCTTTTGCGCTCTCTCTCCCCTCTCTCTTTTGAGCTCTCTCCCCCCTCTCTTTTGAGCTCTTCCCCCTCTCTTTTGCACTCTCTCTCTCCCCCCTCTTTTGCACTCTCTCCCCCCCTCTTTTGCGCTCTCTCTCTCCCCCTCTCTTTTGCGCTCTCTGTCTCCCCCTCTTTTGCGCTCTCTCTCCTCCATCTCTTTTGTGCTCTCTCTCCCCCATCTCTTTTGCGCTCTCTCCCCCCCTCTCTCTCTCTCCCTCCTCTTTTGCGCTCTTGCTCTCTCCCCCCATCTTTTGCACTCTCTCCCCCTCTCTTTTGCGCTCTCTCCCCCCCCCTCTCTTTTGCGCTTTCCCCCTCTCTTTTGCGCTCTCTCCCCCATCTCTTTTGTGCTCTCTCCCCCTCTCTTTTGCGCTCTCTCTCCTCCCTCTCTTTTGCGCTCTTCCCCCTCTCTTTTGCGCTCTCTCTCTCCCCCTCTCTTTTGCGCTCTCTCCCCCTCTTTTGCGCTCTCTCTCCTCCATCTCTTTTGTGCTCTCTCTCCCCCATCTCTTTTGCGCTCTCTCCCCCCCTCTCTCTCTATCTCTCCCCTCTCTTTTGCGCTCTCTCTCTCCCCCCCTCTTTTGCGCTCTCTCCCCTCATTTGTGCTCTCTCTCCCCCCTCTCTTTTGCGCTTTCTCTCCCATCTCTTTTGTGCTCTCTCTCTCCCCCCCTCTCTTTTGTGCTCTCTCTCCCCCTCTCTTTTGTGCTCTCTCCCCCTCTCTTTTGCGCTCTCTCTCCCTCCCTCTCTTTTGCTCTCTCTCTCCCTCCCTCTCTTTTGCTCTCTCTTACCCTCCCTCTCTTTTGCTCTCTCTCTCCCTCCCCGCTCTCTCCCCCTCTCTCTCCCCCCCCACCCTTCTTTCTCCCCCACCCCTCTTTCTCCCCCCCCCCTCTCTTTCCCCCCCTCTCCCTCCCCCTCTCTCTCTCCCCTCCTCTCTCTCTCCCCCTCTCTATCTCTCTCCCCTCCTCTCTCTCTCTCCCCTCTCTCTCTATCTCTCTCCCCTCAGTCTCTATCTCTCTCTCCCCTCAGTCTCTATCTCTCTCTCCCCTCAGTCTCTATCTCTCTCTCCCCTCAGTCTATATCTCTCTCTCCCCTCAGTCTCTATCTCTCTCTCCCCTCAGTCTCTATCTCTCTCTCCCCTCAGTCTCTTTCTCTCTCTCCCCTCAGTCTCTATCTCTCTCTCCCCTCAGTCTCTATCTCTCTCTCCCCTCAGTCTCTATCTCTCTCTTCCCTCAATCTCTATCTCTCTCTCCCCTCAGTCGCATGACCGCACCACGGCTGGCCACGCCACCTTCACGCCGGCCACGCCCCCGGTCATGCCCACTTCTGCCACAGATCAGCTAGGGACTCAAAGGCCAGGTGTGTTTGTCCTTGTGCTGTCTCTACTGCGCATGACAGCTTCGGACAAAGACACTTGGCCTTTTATATTATAGGATTTGTGTATTGTATGGTATTTGTACCCAATATGGACTTTCCAATCCCCCTTTACTCACTGATGTAATATTATTTAATTTATTCATAGCAAATGCTCTATTTAAATATCGATTCCCATAGACTTACATGGATTTCCAGAAGTATCAACCTTCTAAAGAAACATTTAAAACTCAGAACAAATGTCAGCAGGAACATTGTTTCTGGTATTTAACCTCTTAATGACACAAGTCGTTAGGGGTTTAAAGCGGCTGGAAGCGATCCTGTTCACTTCCAGATGCTTTCAAAGTATTGCCATGATGCCTTGATATTGAGGCGTCAGGGCAATACCTTTTTTGGCTCACCGATGCAGAGAGGGCCACTCTGTGGCCCTCTCTGCATAGGCCAGCGATGGTGCCGATCGTTGGTGGGTGAGAGCAGCTGCAGGGAGGCGAGTGGGGCGGCCCATCGCTGGACAAGTTACGGTGATGACACTGGCCACTGTTCCGGGTAGATAGGCGGGAGCTCATGATGGGGCGGGAGAAAGTGAGCGTGCACACGCAGGCAACCGTCAGATCGGTGGGAGAGAGAGAGAGAGGGAGGAGGGAAAAGGGAAATGTTGTTGGGAATGGGATCTGGGAAGGGGGTAGGATTTTTAGGGGGGCAGCTACACTATGGAAAAATGGGTACTGGCATCGAGCCGGAATGATAGGGAATATCTCAGAGCAGAGAAAGTTAGCAAGATGAGGACAGCGGCACTCACCACAGGCAGGACAGTCCCCAGTGGCAATGGCAGAACAGGGCAAGGCAAATCACTGGAATGATCAGACAGGCAGGATTTGGCAACAGTAAAGCAGTCCAAGGACAAACCACTAGAATGGTCAGGCAGGCATGGTTTGGCAACGGTAAAGCAGTCCAAGGGCACAACACTAGAATGGTCAGGCAGGCAGGGTTTGGCAACAAAAAGGCAATCCAGAATAACAGGGGTTAATAAGCAGAGTAGTCAGACAGGCAGGGTTCAGTAGCAATATATATCAGTCCAGCAATTTAGGGGTTAAACAGGTAGAGTAGTCAGATTGGCAGAGTTCAGCAGCAGCGTACAGATCCAGCAATTCAGGGGTATGGCAGGCTGAGTAGTCAGACAGGCAGGGTTCCAAACACAGCAAGGCAAATAAGAAGAAAAACGATCTATCACTCCCAGGAGTACACAAAGTAACACCTATAATTGGGCAGTGATAGATCGTTTGGAGGAGGCTTACATAGGCGCAGGCTCGTGCCACAGACCAGCATCAGGAGAAGGGAGCGTTTGGCATTGACGTCAGCACCGCACCTATCTGACCCGACACAGCCCCTGACAACAAGCAGGGAAGGAGACGCTGCGCCCCTAGCAATGGCTAGAGAGGTGCAGCGTGACAGCCAGTACCTAAAATGGCCACAAATAGGAAGAGAGGGGAGGTTAAGAGAGATGTTTGGGGGGGGGGGGTGTGGAGGTTGTGGGATTAGGGGGGAACCTACACTGCAGAAACTATTTATTTATTTTAGAAAAATGCTTAAAAAAAAAGACTTTCATTTTAGTACTTGCAGACTTTCTGCCAGTACTTAAGATGGAGGTAAAAATTGTGGGATGGGGGAGGGAAGAGCTGTTGTGAGGGATCAGGGGGCTGGATGTGTCAGGTGAGAGACTGATCTCTACACTAAAGCTGAAATAACCATACAAGCTACCTAATTAACCTCTTCACTGCTGGGCATAATACAAGTGTGGTACGCATCGACATTTAGCTGTCTTCTAATTATCAAAAAACAATGCCAAAGTCATATATATGTCTGCTATTTCTGAACAAAGGGGATCCCAGAGAAGCATTTACACCCAGGTGTGCCATAATTGCACAAGCTAATTGTAAATAATTTCAGTGAGAAACCTAAAGTTTGTGGAAAAGTTTGTGAAAAAATTAGCGATTGGACGTCACCGGGCCGCGACCTAGGAAGAGAAGCAACCGCTGGAGCTCCAACTACTTTGCTGACGGCCTGGCTACCTGACTGCAGCTACGGGGGGCAAAACAAAGCCTTTGACGGTGGCGGCCACATTTACCTACTAGGCAGAAAACGGAACACATTGGCTGCAGACCAGAGCCCCGCACAGCGCTCCCGCTACCACGTGGCCGCCACTGTAGAGGTAAGCCTCAGCACGGGGCTTGTCCCCCCCCCATGGAACTCCGGGAGCCTGCTAAAAAGTTTATAAAGCCACTGGCCCCATAGACAATACCGCGCCAGAGGCCCAATAACTGACAGGCCTATTGGGGGCTTTTTGACTGCCTCCTCAAAACAGGCTGCAAGGGTCTGGATAAAAAGAGACTACTCCCAATTCTGCCTTAAGTAAAAATCACCCTGCAGCAACCTGCTGACACTGAGATACCTCCCAGCTTAGGGGCCTGTTAGGGGTAATATGAACCTGATGGCAGCCATCTTGTTCCTCGCAGCCATCTTGTGATGATTAGCATCCATTTTGTAATGATTAGACTTTTATTATACTGGGTTATTATGTAGTGAGAACTATGTGCATATTATGATAGTTTCCTTAGCTGTTCGGCCTTGTCAATGTACCCTGGCCCTACGCCCAGAATAAGATAGAATAAGATAATGTAAACAAGATGGTTCAGAAACCTTGTTGTCTCCACAGATGGTAGTTTATTATGACTCTGTAAGTATTGTTATGAGAAACTCATGTTCCAGTTTTACCTTGTATTTTGCTCTGTATAACTGTGTAAGATGACGCGGTCCTAACGTGTCATCCCCTTAACCCTGTATGTCACTATAAGAAAGGCTTGCACTGTGCAATAAACAGAATTGGCTTTCGATCATAATGCTGCGTGGTCTGAGTCATTCTAAGGGGCCCTTATCAGGTAATCTACATATGCCTCAGGTGGTATACTGGCCCCGTGGCTTCGGCCTTACCTAACACTTACCCCCCTGGGGGGACACCTAACAATTTTGGCGTCAGTTTGTGGGATTCGCAGTGAGTAAGTATGAGTGCTTTTACCATGCTTTCCTTCTGTGAATCTGAACCTAAATTTAGTCTGGTAATAGGTGTTGATAATATATGATAAAGGGTTAAAGGGGTTCCTGTGGTTGAAGCACAGGTTTGCGGAGGTTATAGTCCTGCCGGCAGTTGTGATACCCCTCCAGACAGGTAATCAGTCCTGTGCTGGGATACGACAGGTATTGTGAGTCCTGTCTGTGATAAGCGCGCAAGAAATATATGAATGCCAGTTGACGGAAGAATTTTTTAAGATAAACTCCCCCGGGCAAAGGTGGCAGTGAGTGAGTCTCACGTATGTTAAAGTTTCCCATATTCATTCCCATAATAGAGTTTTGTTACCCACCTGAAGCTCATGTTGATATCTGATGCTTGCTTTGCTTTGTTTTGTTTGTGTTTTTTGATGCTGTGCGTAGAAAATATTAAGTGGCTATGCATGTTATTATTGTGGCTATTATTGTGTTGAGAAATGGGAACTGCTTATAGATAAGAATGCACAGAGAAAATTACATGTATAAGGTAAAAGAAAAGAAGAGTTAATAGTTTCTGCAAAAGACAGAAATATTTTTTTAAAACACTGTCAGTGAGTACTGCTGTGTGGTAAATAGAGAAATCTCTGTGTTAAAGAATGTAGCAGGCAAAGAAGGGGGGCCACCACTGAGCGCGCACATAGATCAGAAGAAAAAAAAAAAAAAAAAAGAGGAAAGAAACCTGTTACAGCAGCTCCGTTTGTAAGACTTTTTTGCTTGCAGTAAGGAAAATTTGTATATTGAGATGCATAATGTGTGATGGTCTGTAGGTTCTCACTGTGGTATGAGTGTAACAGATTTACTTTAAACCAAAAACAGAATGTATTATTTGAAAATGATTGTCTCAAGCCGTGCAAAAGTGGCCATTTTGCGGGGTTTCGGCAAAAAATACATTTTGGACTTGGTGGCAAGTTAATCTAGTGTTTTTTTATATATATGTATGTCGTACGCTATGAAATAGATGTTTTTCTGAGAAAGGAAAAAAGGGAGTGAATCTCTGGTATGCGAGATGAAATGAGCTTGTCTGTATCGCTGTACAAATGAAACTGTTTCTTTCTGTTTCCCTGCTGTGAAATCAGACGTTTTAAGAAGATATTTTGTAATGTTATTTTATATACCTGTATTTTAAAGTCACCAGCATGTTTTAAGTAGGTGGTATTCATATGCAGTTTTAGTTTTAAGTGATAATTGTTTTGCGGCATGTAAAGATATGATATTGTTTTTGCAAGTGAAGTAACGGCTTTGAAAGTGGCTTTGAAAGTGCGATGGTGTGTGTGATTTTTTGTCACGCTCTGGTAAATATGAAACTGTTTCTGGTATGATTAATGGGTTAACGTATGTTGTATTTGTAAGGTCTGTGCACGGAGTTAGTGCACTCAATGAGATATAGTTTTAAGCTGTAATTGAAAATTTACCTAAAAGTGCGTCCGTTTTTGTTGCAAGTAAATTAATCTGCAGGTCATGCTACAGTACAGAGGTGAAATTTGTGTGGTAAATCATACAAGCAGCCTAAATTATGGTTGGGATATACATATGTAATTTACGTGATGAATGGTTAGTCCTTAAAGGGACAGTCCACTGTAACAAGGTGTTGCTATTAATGTATTGTCCATGACTTGTTATACAAGCTGCATAGTATAACATATAGGAGAAATTGCATTTGCAAGTTTATTTGTATATATATGAAGTAGCTGGTTTTATGCTTTCAAAACACAGTTGATTGCAATGGGTTGAATTTTAGATAATAAGAATATCTCATTGTGTTATATTTGTCTGTAAACTCAGAGCTCAGTGCGTAGACGGAGCAATAGAAAATTGTCATTTTCTTATTTAAAGGACCAGTGCAATAACACTGTATTAGTAGTTTGCAAAATATATTTTAAGAGACCTTTCTTTGTATATATTTATTTTAAATCTGCTGTTCAGATAGCAGATATTTCTTTTGCAGTATAACTTAATTCTCTCTGTAATGCAAACTGAAGTGATAAGTTGTCTACAATTTTAGTGTAGGGATCCGGGAGACTAGCGGACAGAAAAAAAAAAACGAGAAAAAACAGAGGAGTGAAAATATTTAAAGGGATACAGGAAAACTGATATAACATCTGAGAATTTAAGGGAATATTTACATAAAAGACGATGAGGTTTACTGTAAGCCTAACACTAGTATATTTCACTGTGTTAGCAGTTTCAATTAAAGATTATTTTTAGTTTGGTTAAAATGTCCCTTTAACTAGCCTGCATCCCACTGTGAGTGCGTTCTTATGCTGCTTATGCTTGTTTAGGCTAATTAATGAACGTCAGTATGCATTTTTTATTATAAGGATCATTGGGAATAATTTAAAGGGGAAATTGTATTAGTATTCTTTTTTAGAAAGCTTATTTTTGTGTTATATACGGTTGTTATATTTGGCTGGACAACTGCAGAATGGTGAATATCAATTTATACACAATATTAAATCCAATAATTTTGTTGTGGTTAAACTAATTAGCATTTATCAAGTTTTAGTGTGAATTTTATATTTTTAAGCAGTAAACAGTGTTTTTCCTTTAAGTAAAAATGAAACTTTGAGCTTGCCTCACTATCCTTGAGAAGAATGATAACACTGTGCATGTTTCTCTGTTTGGCTTTGTTGCAGAGAGAACGATTTCCACTTTACATTTAAAGCGGCAGTACTGGTGTTCTTTGTTATAAAAAATGATAACTATAAATTGCTCACTACAAAGAAACAAGTATTTATGTTATATTCTGTCACAGAATATATCTTAAAAATGATAACTTTATTTCTGTGGCTGTCAAACTGTATCTCACAGATATAACTCTTTGTTATTTAAAATAACCCCCCCTGCGTTCAATAAATAAATTAGATATTATTTAATGAAGTGATTTCAGTGACACTTTAAAATATATATAGTTATTCGGTTATTAACTAGTCTACCACTATTATTGCAATGACTTTGATTGCTGCTTAACAGCTAAGCCGTGGTCTATAAGGTGTCTACAAATAAACACCCCTAAAACAAATGATGCACATTTTATCTGATTCTACTGCATTTATATAACTTGCTAATTTATCTGATCACAGTTTTAGTTTACGTGTATTTTGTCTCTTGGGGTTGTAATGAGATTTATACAGCCTGTGATAAGAGGCAGTCCTCAAAGGTTTAAAAATTAGCATATGAGCCTACCTATGTTTGGTTTAAATCTAGGAAGGTTGGTTAACATTAAAAGTCCTATCTGAATAATGAAATTTTCATTTATCCTACAATGTCCCTTTAACAGTGGCTACCGTGGTTATCTGATCATTCCCAAATAAGCGCAATTTTATTTGTATAATCTGCAACTGAAGTTTCTTGTGCATCTGCCGTGTTTGTACATAGTGGATGTTTTTAATTGTTTGTAGTGTTCTGAGAGTGTTGCATTTCAGTGAATGTCAGAATATGTGTTGCATTCTAAGTTAATTGTGGTTGTTTGAAATTTGTGTCAGCAGCTAATGTTTTGTTTTGTGAAAGACAAGAACGAGTGGTTTTCACTGTTTGTTTGTTATGTTTTTCTCTTTTGTGACTATGTGTGGAAGCGTGCTGTATGGACAGCGTAGTGAATAGTGAAGTGTATTTCATTTTGCTTGCTATTGAGAATTGTCTCTGCATGAGTGGAGTACATGATTTGTCGTTTAGTTTCTTGTTATCTTGTGTTTGCGTGTCACATGAGATGTTTCACGCAAACATGGGGGAAGTATTGATGAGTATTGATGAATATCTTTATGTAATGGGGGTGATAAAATTTCCTTGTCTTACCCCTATGCAGGATGCACTACGTCCCTAGGATTGTCTAGAACTTTCCTTCATTGGGAATCTGGCCACGGAAAAGCATCTACCTTGCTGGCCACCCTGGTTGTAGCCTGTACACCCACACCCCACTCTTTTTTTTCCCTCCCTGGTGGATTAGATCTTTTTTTTGTCTTTCTGTGTTTTATTTTGCTCTCATATTTCAGATGCCTAAAATGTTTTATTTTTCTATGTGGTTCTTAACACTATATTTGTATTTGCAGGATGAGAGTATGCTGTCTTCAGAGATTGAAACACACTAACTGAATTATTTTTGAGTTTCCATATTTAGGTAAAATCTGTACAGGCAAAATTCCATAAGTGCACTCTTCAAAAGATTAAAGATTGAAAGCAAGTAAACCTTTAAAGAAAGAAAAGAAGAAAATGAAAGACCTTTTGTCAAGCTTGTTTTAACCACCATACTGCAGTAAAAAAAGTTGCTGAACTATCTTTGGATCCATTCTTTGCTTTGCATGCTGGTACCAGCGCCAGAACTGGACTCTGGGTAATCCATGACTGTTTCCTCTGATGTGTGTCTTCAGGACATAAAGACTATCCTTCTCTGGACTGTGCCTTACCGCTCGATATGGAGGACCTGTTATGCTGTTACAGGGTCAACTAATGAAATTAGGGGAGTATTGTTTTAACTCCATTCCTTATATTGCTTGTTTTGTATTCTCTTGTATTTGTTTTATTTTTTGATCATATTGGGTATAAGACATCATATGCTTCATTGGTATTAGTGCACATTGTAGTTTATGTGCTTAACAAAGTAACCCTTTAGATAAAGGTAACTGTGAACTTCGCAGTATTGTACCCTATTGAATGGCCCACTGAGTATAAAAATATGTTTAAGGAAAATGTTACAATATATCATAATATTTTAGACCCTTCACCCTTTAGAACATAAGGAGGACACGTCTAAGCTAGAAGTTTATAGTAAATATACAGAGAAATGTTTGTTCAGGGAATAGCATAATTATAGTTTATGAAAGCAAATGTATTTTTCCCTTTTATTAATTAGTATGGTATCTGCAAAGTGAATTTGGTCATTCCTAATGTTTGTCAAAGAGAGTAATTCTTACCATAAAGTTGTGTTTACCTTTAAAAGAGCTTGTAGTTTTAAATGATGTTCTGTTTGTATGCATTCCTCATACAGGAGTGTGAGAGAATTTAGGTTGCATAAAATAATTAGTAAACTAGTAGTGTTTATATCAGATGAGATTGTTGGATATTAGGATCATGGTTGGAGAATTATAAACATTATAGATAGCAGCCATCCAGAATAAAGCAACACAAGGATCTTTTATTTTTAGAAGTTCAAAGTGACACTGTAAAGAAATTCATTTATTTTCATTGACTGTGTTCTTTTTTCCATTCTTACTACAGGGCAGGCCTTAGCATAAGTTTTAGCATAACCATTCAGGCCCTTGATGAAGTCTGATAGGTTTTCACTTGCGTAGTATTCATGAAGTATCATTTAAAAGTGTATAGGGAAGTTGTAAATTATTCTCTGAGAAATGTCAATGTATTTAGTTTGTATTATATATCAACAATGTTTTGTTTGATTTTAAATGACATAGGATGAAAGTGACGTTTTATTTGGACATAATTGTGATTGTATTGCGGTGTGTACTCATCCTGTACTGTTTCTGTTTGCTTCCTAGACTCCCTGTGACTCGAGTGTTTGCTTGCCATGGGTATCCACTGGTTGCCTTGTCTACCCCATGAACAAACCATCAGATTTCCAGTATCTCCCTGCGGAAGAACCGTGGATAAGCACCCCTACTGCAAATGAACTGTTGGAGAACTGTATTATAGCAAAGTGTCAAGGTGCAGCGCTCTCAAATGGACAAAGACTGTTCTTAAAGTGATCAGAGGCCACCTAGAGACAGTTGTGCTGTTGCTATGTCATGCTTTACTGTGGAAAAGGAACTGTTGGACATATTGGGGGGTGCTAGCAATGCAGGTGGAGAGATAGAAGATGCAGCGTTGTTTGGGGGTAGATGGGGGGCTGGTTGGGTCTCTGTGCCGGTGGACCGGTAGTTTTGGGAAGGCTGGAAGATAGATGGAAGGTATTGGAGGGACTGTACCTATATGCAGTGACAATTAGCCTATAAACGTATATCACGACATACGAATATTTTTCTCTTTAGTATTCTCACAGAGTTCTGTTACCATAATATAAGGCTTTACTAACTTTCTATGCCAGTCTATTTTTATGTTATTCTGTTAGAATAAAAGGATGGTATGTTAGGGGTAATATGAACCTGACGGCAGCCATCTTGTTCCTCGCAGCCATCTTGTGATGATTAGCATCCATTTTGTAATGATTAGACTTTTATTATACTGGGTTATTATGTAGTGAGAACTATGTGCATATTATGATAGTTTCCTTAGCTGTTCGGCCTTGTCAATGTACCCTGGCCCTACGCCCAGAATAAGATAGAATAAGATAATGTAAACAAGATGGTTCAGAAACCTTGTTGTCTCCGCAGATGGTAGTTTATTATGACTCTGTAAGTATTGTTATGAGAAACTCATGTTCCAGTTTTACCTTGTATTTTGCTCTGTATAACTGTGTAAGATGACGCGGTCCTAACGTGTCATCCCCTTAACCCTGTATGTCACTATAAGAAAGGCTTGCACTGTGCAATAAACAGAATTGGCTTTCGATCATAATGCTGCGTGGTCTGAGTCATTCTAAGGGGCCCTTATCAGGTAATCTACATATGCCTCAGGTGGTATACTGGCCCCGTGGCTTCGGCCTGACCTGAAACTTACCCCCCTGGGGGGACACCTAACAGGGCCTTACACTGATCACCCACAACTGGCTTTGAGGCCTAGGGACTGTGCTGATCTGGTACACCAGATATTTTTTCCTTTATTTTATTTCATTTACTGACTTTATTCAGCACACAGATTATGCCTACAGAAGCTTGTTGACACAGAGATTTACTGCAGCACCCGACATCACTTTGATCTCCAGGCCCTGTCATAATCCAGGAATCAAGACCCCTGCCTACTCTCCAGGCAAACACAACTCTATAGTGTCTCTCCTCCTCCTTTCCCGCTCTGCCTCCCAGAGTGGGTCATATCCTACATCCTTTTCCCGGCTGCGCCCAGTGGTGGCAATTTTTTTTACCCAGGGGAGAGACACACCCTGTCAGGACTTGCTACTACCAGGAGCCATCTGATCCCTGCACTGCTGCCTACTTATCCTGTAGTTCACCGCTGACACAGCCTGTAAAAGAACTTTTCTCAGCTGTCTAGCATACGCAACGCAGCCATGATGTGCTAAGCCCTGTGGCGCCCCTCCCTGCCGGTGTTAGCCAGCTGAACCTGCCAGGTTCCCTTCCAGCGACCCTTTTCCTGTATAACACCTCTCAACGCATCACCCATTATCAGCTGCAGTCCCTGGTTTATAATGTCACAACAAACCAAGAGGAAATCAAAGGGATTGCACCCTTCAAAACATACAGTCCGGGACCATTTTCAACCCATCAGGGATCCACTACCAGACATCTCAGATGATGACAGATCTGTCTCCCCTCCTCTATCGGAAGGAAGGGCTAGCGTGCGGAGCTCACCACCCTCCCGCATGCAGGCTGAAACGATCACTATGGATTCTATGAAATTGCTACTAGATCAGCAGACTCAGTCATTCAGGAAAAGATTTGATAAATTAGAGAGGTCCTTTGATGATCTCAGAAAAGACATTGTCACAGTTAATGAGCGAACGGACATTTTAGAACGCAAGCAGGAAGACCTGCTAGTGGACCATACAAATTGGGTCAGCTATACACAAAATCTGGCGGATCAGGTGTCCTCCTTGGAGGCGAAGTTGGCAGACCTGGAAGACCGTTCCAGACAGAACAACATCAGGATCTGGGGAATCCCAGAGTCTGTGGGGCCCCAAGAACTAGAAAAATTCGCCCAAGCATTATTTAGATCTATCTTAGGTCCATCAGGGGAACAAGATGCGAGAATCGACAGAATACACAGGGCTGCTAGGCCACAAAATCTACCTATGGATAAGCCCAGAGACACCATAGCCAGATTACATTATTTCTCCTTCAAAGATAGGCTCTTGAAAGTCACCCTGAGACAACCCCAACTTCCGGAACAATTTAGGGATGTCTCGCTGTATCCTGATTTGTCCCCATTCACACTACAACAAAGAAGAAGTTTCAGTGAAACCACTAAAGCTCTGAGAGCCCACCAAATTCGATACAGTTGGGGATTTCCAACCAAACTGATCATCACCAAAGATGGGGCCCAGCACACTGCACTAACGCCACAGCAGGCGCAAGACCTCCTAAGAGTCTGGAACTTGCCTGCTGTAAACGGAAATGAAGACCCTCCCCGCCCGCAGAGAGTGGGGCCTATACTGAGAGTGGGGGCTCAGGCCTGGAACCCAGACAGACAAGAACCACCTCGACAAGACCCCGGGCGCTGATCCAAAACTTCCCAAGCCATTCACGGAGGTCTAATGATTACCTAACCACCCCTCTGCAGGTGGTGTGTAGACTGCCTATTGCTGTCCAACTCCCGAGAGGACTGTGTCACTTTCTGGCATCAAGATGGTGCTGAAGATCTGGAAGAGAATAGCTGATAGGCCCTCCTATACATCACTCCCTGTCCCGTGTTCTTTTTCTTTCCCTTTCCCCGCCACAAGTTGTTTGAGTTTTGTAAATTTGGTTCTCACTCCGCCAGAAGACTGAGATATGGCCTGCCCCGAGTGGACCATTTCTCTATATGGACTGTGACTGCTCCTGAGAGCTGGAGATAACCAGGGATCTGGTAATGTACTTTTGAAAGACTATCTAGTTTATGCTAACTGTTTACTGTCTAATTGAGTTGAATTTGCACTACTAGTCATTTATAATGTTCCACCTATGACTCCAAGTTAATGTTCTGCACAATGGTGTTCCTGATGACTATGTTCTCTCTCTCCCCAGCTTTCCTCATCTCTACCATCCTCCCTCCCATTCCCCCCTCTCCCCTAACCCGTCTTCCCACCTCCTTTCCTGGCTCTGGCCTTCCCCGTTTCCCTACCACCTCCTTTTTTCCCCAGCCACCCCTTCCACTAGATCCTGACATTTCCCCCCCCCACCCATCTACTCCATTCCCTCTTCCCTCCGTTCTTCCCACCTTCCCAATTCTGCTGCCTTTCTCCAAACGCCTATCTAGACTTTGGGAAGGCTCCCCTTACGAAAGCGGCTGAGGAAGTGACCCGTCATTCGAGTAATGTCAAAATGTTGAGAACACACTGTTTTTTTTTATGTTTACCTGAGTTTAACTTGCACTGTTAGAATTGTATAATATTTCACCTAGGATTCTACAGGGAGTGCAGAATTATTAGGCAAGTTGTATTTTTGAGGATTAATTTTATTATTGAACAACAACCATGTTCTCAATGAACCCAAAAAACTCATTAATATCAAAGCTGAATAGTTTTGGAAGTAGTTTTTAGTTTGTTTTTAGTTATAGCTATTTTAGGGGGATATCTGTGTGTGCAGGTGACTATTACTGTGCATAATTATTAGGCAACTTAACAAAAAACAAATATATACCCATTTCAATTATTTATTTTTACCAGTGAAACCAATATAACATCTCAACATTCACAAATATACATTTCTGACATTCAAAAACAAAACAAAAACAAATCAGTGACCAATATAGCCACCTTTCTTTGCAAGGACACTCAAAAGCCTGCCATCCATGGATTCTGTCAGTGTTTTGATCTGTTCACCATCAACATTGCGTGCAGCAGCAACCACAGCCTCCCAGACACTGTTCAGAGAGGTGTACTCTTTTCCCTCCTTGTAAATCTCACATTTGATGATGGACCACAGGTTCTCAATGGGGTTCAGATCAGGTGAACAAGGAGGCCATGTCATTAGATTTTCTTCTTTTATACCCTTTCTTGCCAGCCACGCTGTGGAGTACTTGGACGCGTGTGATGGAGCATTGTCCTGCATGAAAATCATGTTTTTCTTGAAGGATGCAGACTTCTTCCTGTACCACTGCTTGAAGAAGGTGTCTTCCAGAAACTGGCAGTAGGACTGGGAGTTGAGCTTGACTCCATCCTCAACCCGAAAAGGCCCCACAAGCTCATCTTTGATGATACCAGCCCAAACCAGTACTCCACCTCCACCTTGCTGGTGTCTGAGTCGGACTGGAGCTCTCTGCCCTTTACCAATCCAGCCACGGGCCCATCCATCTGGCCCATCAAGACTCACTCTCATTTCATCAGTCCATAAAACCTTAGAAAAATCAGTCTTGAGATATTTCTTGGCCCAGTCTTGACGTTTCAGCTTGTGTGTCTTGTTCAGTGGTGGTCGTCTTTCAGCCTTTCTTACCTTGGCCATGTCTCTGAGTATTGCACACCTTGTGCTTTTGGGCACTCCAGTGATGTTGCAGCTCTGAAATATGGCCAAACTGGTGGCAAGTGGCATCTTGGCAGCTGCACGCTTGACTTTTCTCAGTTCATGGGCAGCTATTTTGCGCCTTGGTTTTTCCACACGCTTCTTGCGACCCTGTTGACTATTTTGAATGAAACGCTTGATTGTTCGATGATCACGCTTCAGAAGCTTTGCAATTTTAAGAGTGCTGCATCCCTCTGCAAGATATCTCACTATTTTTTACTTTTCTGAGCCTGTCAAGTCCTTCTTTTGACCCATTTTGACAAAGGAAAGGAAGTTGCCTAATAATTATGCACACCTGATATAGGGTGTTGATGTCATTAGACCACACCCCTTCTCATTACAGAGATGCACATCACCTAATATGCTTAATTGGTAGTAGGCTTTCGAGCCTATACAGCTTGGAGTAAGACAACATGCATAAAGAGGATGATGTGGTCAAAATACTCATTTGCCTAATAATTCTGCACTCCCTGTAGGTTAATGGTTTACATAGAGGTACTTCTAATGATTATGTGTTCTCCTCACATCTCTCCTCGTCTCCATCACCTTCCCCTCTGCTCTCCCCCTTGCCCTGCAGCCCGCTCTTCCCATTACCTTTTTGGCTCTGATGCCCTCTCACTATTGAACTACCTTCCTTCCCCCCATTCCTCATTCCTTCCCAGGAAGGACGGAACCTCATGTCACCCACCTAACCCCCTTCTCTTTTCCTCTATTCTTCCCTTTCCCACTCCTCCCTCTCTCCCCTTCATGTGCCCTCCTGCAGCTATTGCTGCCTCTCTCACTCATCTTTCTCCATACCCTACCTCGTCTGTCTGCCTCTCCATTTCCTGAACTCACCCCCAACATGACCTTCAAGATCTGCACTTCCCCTCTTTTCCCTTTAGATACTCTCACTCTCTGCCCACCTCGGGCTTGCTCTCTACCCATTATTCCCGGGTGTCCTACAGGTTATGACCCCCCCATCGTTTCCAGCTACCTAAGCTGCTGCCTTTCTCCACACGCCACTCTAGACATTAGGGAAGGTTCCCCTTACGAGGGGGGCTGAGGAAGTGACCCGTCATTCGAACAATGTCAAAATGTTGAGAATTTACTGTTTTTTTTTCCTCTTTGTTCCTTTTTTTAATGCTTACCTGAGTCTAACTTGCACTGTAGAATTTGTATAATATTTCACCTAGGACTCTAGGTTAATGGTTTGCATAGAGGTACTTCTAATGATCTCCTCACATCTTTTCTCATCTCCATCACCTTCCCCTCTGCCCTTCCCCCTGCCCTGCAGCCCGCTCTTCCCATTACCTTTCTTGACTCTGATGCCCTCTCACTATTGAACTACCTTCCTTCCCCCTCATTCCTCTTTCCTTCCCAGGAAAGATGGAACCTCATGTCACCCACCTGACCCCTTCCCTCTCCCTCTATTCTTCCCTTTCCTACTCCTCCCTCTCTCCCCTTTCAAGCGCCCTCCTGCAGCCATTGCTGCCTCTCCCGCACATCTTTCTCCATGCCCTACCCCGCCTGCCTGCCTCTCCATTTCCTGAACTCGCCCCCAGAATGATCTTCAAGATCTGCTCTCCCCCTCTTTTCCCTTTAGACACTCTCACTCTATGCCCGCCTCGGGCCCGTCCACCACCCATTACTTCCTAGTGTTCTTGCAGGCTATGTATTACAATTGCAGTTGCATGTCTGAATACATGTACCTACCTACCCTTTAAAAATTACATGATCTGCCTGATGTCACAGGCCCTCAGAAACCTTTAGACCCCCCATCATTTCCAGCTACCTAAGACCCGAAGGTATAACATAAGTACATTACTCCCCCAACATCAACCTAGACCCTTTGCCCCCCCCCTCCTTCCCCCCCCCCCCGAAGCTTTTCCCCGCTATCCTTTCTCCTATTTCCCCCTTAAGACTACCTGGCCACAGCACCTCATATAAGATGATTACTGATTATACTCCACACGCCGACGGTGGAGGGGAGCCTCCGATTTCTCCTCTCCTCAGCCACCTCCCTTCCCTCCCCCCTTCAGGGGTTGTATTTTTGGTGCGGTTAGGGATTGTTTATTCTGTCCTCCGCACTCCCTATTTGGCAGAGTGTAGTAGCCTCTGCCCAGCCCGGAGAACCTAGCGGAACCTAGTAAGTACCCCTCCCCCTAGCTCCCATTGTTGTTACCTGACACCTCCCTCTTCCCCCCTTTTTAATTTTTTATTTTTTTTCTCTCTTCCCACAATGAGAGTGGGCACGCTGAACGTCAGAGGCCTGAATTCCCCTACGAAGAGGAGTTTACGTCTTAAATTTTTGAAAACCCAGCGCCTTGACATTGTGTACATACAGGAGACCCACTGGATGGGGTCTCGGGCCGCCATGTTCCATCCCAGAGATTTCCCGGTTCGCCTGTCCTCAACGTTTCACAAAAAAGCCAGAGGAGTTACTGTCCTAATTGGTAGGCATGTCTCCTATGAGCCCATCTACCTTGAATTAGACCCCTCCGGCCGCTACATCATTTGTGTCTGTCGGTTGGACAACATTTTGGTCACGTTGGTGGCCCTGTATTCCCCTAATGTCAACCAGACCCGCTTCCTCAGCAACCTGCTGAGTAAGGTCGGCAGACTTAAACAGGGCCATGTTATTATAGGTGGTGACTGTAACCTAGTGTGGGACCCGCACAGGGATAGAAAGTCACAACGGAAGGGTCTTCCACATCGTGGAGAGGACCATTACTCTCATGTCTTTAGAAGCGTTGTCTCACAACACTCATACCATGACGTCTGGAGGGCCCTACACCCTGATGTAGACGACTACACCTGTTATTCGTCTCCCTCCCAGTCCTTCTCTCGACTAGATTACTTTTTTTGTCACGCATGGACGTTACAGACGGTAGCTGCGGCTAGGATCGTACCTTGTGTATTGTCGGACCACGACGCAGTAGTTGTAGATATCACCTTTTCTCTCTCCGGGGAGGGTGGGCTCTCTTGGTGCCTACCAGAATACCTCCTTGTGGACTCCCAGATTCCACTCTGGACACGGGAGATAGAAGGGTTATTGAGCATAAATGACACGGGATCCACATCTGCTCTGACTCTATGGGCGGCGCTTAAGGCCTACCTCCGCGGGCTCTTTATGCAAAAATCCTCAGAGATTAGGAGACGCAAAGGGGCCAGTTTAGCCCAACTATATCATGACTACTCTATCTCCAGAACCCAGCTTAGAAGGACTAGAACAGATTCCCTAGTTAGGAAAGTCCAGTCCCTCAGAAAACAGATCGAGGCTTGTGAGCTGGAGAGGGTTCAGAGGGGACTCTATCTTTTGAAACAGAGATACTACCACAAAGGGGACAGGGCGGACCGGCTCTTGGCCCACAAACTCCAACAAAGAACCTTACGTTACAAGAGACGATCAGAAATTCTATTCTCCTAGCGATATAGGAGATGTTTTCGCAGACTACTACAGTGGACTATATCAGATATCTGCTGACCCCCGCACCCATTATGCACCAGCGCACGCTATCCCTGAGTTCCTCGACAGGCTCCACTTACCACAGGTCCCGGAAGGTATGGGGGAGCAACTCATTGCCCCCATCACTGTGGAGGAGATTGAGAAAACGATTAAGAGCCTGAAGGCACATAAATCCCCAGGGCCGGACGGCTTTGATGCCTTATTTTATAAAAAATTTGTGACCCAGCTATGTCCTCTTCTTGCCCGTGTGTTTGGTGAGGCCATGGACACTGGTAGCTTCCCCCAAGACTTCCTAGAGGCATCAATCATAACTATACCCAAGCCAGGGAAAAACCCTGAGCTCTGTGAGAGCTACCGCCCAATATCTCTCATCAATGGAGATGTAAAACTATACGCAAAAATACTAGCCTCAAGGCTAAATAAAATCCTCCCAGGTTTTGATCCACCATGATCAGGTGGGATTTACCCCGGGGCGACAGGGCTCAGACAACACCAGACGCCTGCTGAACATCTTTTTCGAGACAGCTGCGCTTGGAATCCCACTGGTCACCCTGTCATTAGATGCTGAGAAAGCATTTGACAGGGTCCGGTGGGAATACATGGTCGAAGTCCTGCACTCTTTCGGATTTCCACCCGCTTTTATCACGGCAGTAATGGCTTTATATTCAGGCCCATCTGCTAGAGTGAGAGGATTGGGGTTTGTCTCTAGAGCCTTTGAGATCAAGAATGGCACGAGACAGGGGTGTCCCCTGTCACCACTCCTTTTTGCTCTAATAATGGAACCGCTAGCGACAAGACTCTGGACGACCCCCTCTATCCAACCCTTAGTGTTGCATGATATACCGCAGGTCCTAGCGCTCTTTGCTGAAGACTTGACGATCTTCCTGGCGGATCCAGAGGAGTCGCTTCCTGAGCTGTTCGGGATCTTGAACGAATTTACTAACCTAACATATTACAAACTCAACTATACTAAGACTGAGGCCTACGCTATTGGCCTACCGGAAGCCACTCTAGAGACTCTGAGAGATTCCTACCCATTTAAATGGTCAACAGAAAGACTGAAACATCTGGGGGTAGTACTTTCCCATGATCCTAAGAGAATAGTGACCGCAAATTACAGGTCTCTGCTCAAGGAGCTCCAACAGACAGTCTCCAGTTGGAAGGTCCCGGAGGTCTCTTGGATGGGTAGGGTCGCGGCTGTAAAGATGGTCCTGCTCCCAAAGCTGATCTATCTATTCTGGTGCCTCCCGGTCCCGGTCCGGGCATACCTCCTCAACCATTTTCAATCTATCTTTACGAAATACGTATGGAAGGGACGTCATGTGCGGCTTCCCCTGACCCAACTACAAAAACCAAAAAGATGCGGAGGCATGTCGATGCCAAATATTTCATTATACTATAGGGCTGCCATGCTTTCACATATTGCTGCTTGGGGGGTGAAGGACTGCTCCGCGAGGTGGTACCAAATAGAACAGGGCTCGTTGCCCGCTGGAGTGGACTTAGCCAACCTCATATGGATCCCTGACCACGCAGAGGTATTGAGCGGAATACATTGCCGCATAGTCAAGACCTGTCTGAAACTCTGGAGAGGGCTCCGCCCTCTAGACTCGGTTGCCGCGCATCCCTCCCATATACACTCTGTCAAAGCTTTACTGCATTGCCTTCCTGAATCCCACCCCAAGAAGTGGGAAGCCTTAGAGATCAGACTACTCTCGGACCTGTACAGAGGAGACGCCCTGGCTATCCCACCAAAAAATTATCCGACGGACAGTTTTCCCAGAGATCTACAGTTCGAATACCTCCACCTGGTTTCGCTTCTCTTATCCTGGGGATTCCAGAGGGCTAATGTGAGAGCTCTCACTAAATGGGAGAGGAGATGGTTGGCAGGTAGGCCTCTACGAGGCTCTCTATCATTCCACTACAGGATTCTTCTGGACTCCCCTCACTTCATAAAAACTCGGTCCACAGAGGACTGGGAGAGAGACCTGGGGGTGGAGGCACCGGACGGTAAATGGCAACGTGCTCTCCAGGATGTCGGCGCAGCAGTGCGCTGCTCCAACCTGTTTGAACTGTATCTTAAAATCCTACTTAGGTGGCACTGGGTTCCGACCAGGCTGCATAGAGTGTATCCCTCCCGGTCGGCGGACTGTTGGAGAGGCTGCACCCAACGAGGTACTCACCTTCACATCTGGTGGGAATGCCCCAAATTGAAGCACTTTTGGAACCAGGTGGCTGGGCTACTCCAGAAACTGGGCCTCATAGGCGATCTCTCAGGAGGTATGGCGCTCTTCCATCTCGGTCTGCAAGACCTCCCAAAACCATCCCGTCTCCTAGGTGTTATTATCCTCTTGGCGGCAAAACTAGCTATAGCTAGACAGTGGATGAAACAAGCCGCTGTTACGCTTACCCCAGTCCTTGAGTCTTTGGATTATATCCAAAACATGGAAGAATACGCACTAAGGGTCGAAGGCCGCTATGATTTCTACTGTTCTATATGGTTGGCATGGGAGGAGTTTAGGAGACCTGGCGATCCCGGTTTCCTGACGGATGACCGGATAGACGTGTAGCTCTGAGACTGGGCTGAGACCCTGGTGGCCTGAGCACCCCATCGGCCCTCAGTGCCCCCCCCCCCTTTTTTTTTTTTTCTCTCTCTTTGCCCTCCACTCCCTTCTCTCTCACCTGTCCTTCCCCTGGCCCCAACCCCCTGACAACAGTTCTCCGGGTTACTCCCACCCCCTATAACCATGCATTGTCTTTCAGCTGATTCCCGCATACGAATCTAATAACCCTTACATTGATGTATTATGACGGTTACAACCACCTAACACTTGGTTTCTGCTTTATATGATCCATACTGAGAATCCTTATTGCTGAGAGTTCTGTCTTCTGATAAGTACTAGTTTCCAGGTCCCATAAGTGGATCTATTTCACATTGTTGACGCTTGTATGTTCTGTTATTAAATTATAAAAAGAGGCATCATTAGGGTCAATACCGCGCTCCTACTATTGTTCAGTGTATTTATGCTTGAATGAAGGAACTGCTGTCATGTAATATTGTTTGAGATATTGCCATATTTGCTGTGTTTGTACTTTGATATATTTCATTGCCTCAATAAAAATACTTTTCAAAAAAAAATTAGCGATTTTTTTTATTTGATCGTATTTGGCAGTGAAATAGTGGCATGAAAATGGGCCTAGATCAATACTTTGGGTTTTCTACTAAAAAAATATATATACATGTCAAGGTATATTCAGGGATTCCTGACAGATATCAGTGATCCAATGTAACTATCGCTAATTTTGAAAAAAAATGGTTTGGAAATGGCAAAGTGCTACTTGTATTTATTGCCCTATAACTTGCAAAAAAAGCAAAGAACATGTAAACATTGGGTATTTCTAAACTCAGGACAAAATTTAGAAACTATTTATTTTGGTTGTTTTTTGGTAGTTGTAGATGTGTAACAGATTTTGGGGGTCAAAGTTAGAAAAAAGCAAAGAACATGTAAACATTGGGTATTTCTAAACTCAGGACAAAATTTAGAAACTATTTATTTCGGTTGTTTTTTGGTAGTTGTAGATGTGTAACAGATTTTGGGGGTCAAAGTTAGAAAAAGTGTGTTTTTTTCCCATTTTTCCCTCATATTTTATAGTTTTTTTATAGTAAATTATAAGATATGATGAAAATAATGGTAGAAAGTCCATTTAATGGCGAGAAAAATGGTATATAATATGTGTGGGTACAGTAAATGAGTAAGAAGAAAATAACAGCTAAACACAAATACCGCAGAAATGTAAAAATAGCCCTGGTCCTTAAGGGAAAGAAATTGAAAAATGGCCTTGTCCTTAAGGGGTTGAAGGGACATGAAACACCAATTTTTTTATTTTACTATTTAGAAAGAACATGCAATTTTAAACAACTTTCCAATTGACTTCTATTATCTAATTTGTTTTTTTCTTTTGATATAATTTAATGAAAAGCATATCTAAATAGGCTCAGTAGCTGTTGATTGGTGGCTGCACATGTGATTGGCTCACCCATGTGCATATCTATTTCTTCAACAAAGGATATTTAAATAATAAAGCCGGATTGCAGCCGCACATCCTGGAAACCCCATCAATCCACTTTGGACAGCTTTGCAAGTGTGGCCTCGAGGAAGGAGACTTCGGGTGGTAAGGCGGAGCTGGACAAGATCTCACGGCCCAGGACATGGAGGCCATACGTGTATGGGCGCACCACTGGGAAGACCAGATCAGGTCCGCTCCAGCAATTCAGACCAAGACAAGGGTAGTTTCCAGAAGCCTTCAGATGAGGTCTCCAGTATCCCAAAGGCCCGCTAAGCCACAGGGTGAAGATAAGGAGTGATAAAAGCTTCTGCAGCACCCCTTGGAATCACAAGTATACTATTGGTATAAGGGTGGAGAATTGTACACCAAGTGTTGGATAAATGTGCTCCTATTGAACTGGGGCCCCCTGAGCTGTGTTATATTGCGTTGCTGCAAGACGTGTATGCCTCTGATAAGAGATCCTATTATTTGTAGTAAGGCATCCTGCTCTAAGAAGCTTCCTGAGTAGGTTATAAGTCCTGCTGAAATCCATCCCCTTACTCGTGGTTAATTGACCCCTTTCCTGGATTCATTACTACTTATGGCTGAAAAAAGGGGAAAAAAGGAATAAAACTGTTAAGTTCTATATCTGATGTGTCAGCAATAAATAACCTACAGTAAATAGATGTATGGAAGGACATCAGAAGAAGATAGACATTTGTAATTTGCAAAGATATCATAGTCCTTTGCTGAATGCCCCAGGACAGCTAAGGGGTAGCAGGATACATCAATGTTTATATCCAACCAGACTGACTATGTTTATATATAGAGACATCTCTTCTGGTCCTGTATTGTAGTGGTGTTACCTCCGATATAGGTTTTCTTTCCCTCTGCAATGTTGGCTGTAAGATATATTCTGTATAGTTGAAGTTGTTAAACTGCTGTTACATTTTAAGGCGTAAGTCAAATGAAGATCTGAAGTACAGTATATCTGTATATTGGGCAAACTGATATTGTATCCAGAAATAAGATACTAGGCACTGAAATAGTAGAAGTATTACCACAAGAAGGAAATTTAGCGCCAAATCCTGAAGTTTTAAAATTAAAATTAACCTGGTGAGAATCTTTAGTAAGCTTTTAGTATATACAACTGTTACTTGCAAAATTGGAGACTTCTTTTCTAGTAATTGAATTGTTCTAAACCTACTGCATTTTATTTATCTGTTTTTATTTTTCTGTTAAGACGAAAAAAGGTATTAGAGGCAAAGTATAATAAGGGTAGTGTGGCCTGCCCTATTGCACTAGTAGTAACTTCTTTTTTTTCTTTCTTTCATTTTTTTTCTTTTCTCCCGGTTGGGGGACTAAGAAATGTAAATGATGGTATAGACCCACACAATTCACACAGATAGACACCATATTTACTGGTTTTTGCAGCTTAATATACACACCTTTTTCCTTTTTTTTATATGCTTCTCACCCCACGCCTTGTTTGGCACCCTTTCACTTGTTTGAGTAACATACACTTTAATGGAAAAATACGTTAAAGTAAGGTCACCAGCAATGCCGCCTAAATCCAAAGAGAAGAAGCATCTGAGCAAAGTCTTTGATAGCAGTGTAGAAATGAATACAGATGATGTGCATACACCTAACCCTGATTCACAACAATGGATCCAGCAAATTGCAGACCTTATGTTACCCCAATTCAATAGCATTAAACAGGATATAAATACGCTATCAAATGAAATTAGGCAGTTTCCAACAGACTTACAGAAGTGAAAACAAGGCTGTCTAATTTGGAGGATCAAACGAACAACTTATATCTCACCTCCATAAGGCAGAATAATCAGCTAAGCACACTACAGGCAAAGGTAGAGGAATTAGAGGACAAGGCCAGGAGGAACAACATTAAAGTGATAGGTTTACCCGAGACAAATGAGTACAGAGACCTGTCCCATTTTGCCTCAGTCCAATTACCTCAGTTGTTAGGCTTCCCCATAGACAATCCCCCATTGGTCATTAAGAGAGTGCACAGGCTAGGTCCCTTAAGGCAGATACAGATAGTCACATGAAACCTAGACCCTTAATGATCAAGGTATAAAACTTTCAAGATAAAGTTAATATTTGTAAACACTATCGCACGAATACCCAGGAGGGAGGGACTATGTCCATTGGTGGATGGACCCCCCTCTCTCATTCCCCCCCTTTTTTTTTAATAAATGGATCATTTGAAATTTATGTCTTGGAATGTAGGGGGCATTACTTACCCAATAAAAAGAAAATTAATTATAAAGCAGCTTGGAGCACATAAACCAAGTATAGACCTTCTACAGGAAATGGGTCTTAATGCATCTGAAGTTGTTAAACTCAAAAGTAAATGGGTGTGGGGAAATTATATCTGTGTATACAGTTTATGCAAACATCAGAGATTTCAAGTAGCATATATAGTATAGTACGGTATTGAGGGCTGTAAAGGTGTCCTGTATTACAGGAGTATCTCAGATTTGACAAATAGTCCTGAATGAATCAAGTAAAACAATTACAGCTCTTATATCCTCCAAGCGTGATGTTACGTTGGGCAATTACCGTCCAAGATAATGAAGACCTTATACTACTGAGTAACGTACACAGAGCGGGTTGCTCTGTCCTAGAATCAACGGATTGAAACAGTGTTGCAATAGCCAAGGAGGATTTCAAGTTGGCGCAGTGTCTATTTCCACGCTATATTCGATAACCTACATGCGCCTAAGAGGATGATCTTACTGGAGTCGTGAGTTGTTTTCATGGTGGGATGGAATTTACCACTTTTTTGAAAGTTTGCCTCACGGAATAATAACTTTGCATAAGGTCTTGATTATCTTGGACGGTAATTGCCCAATGTAACATCACGCTTGGAGGATATAAGAGCTGTAATTGTTTTACTTGATTCATTCAGGACTATTTGTCACATCTGAGATACTCCTGTAATACAGGACACCTTTACAGCCCTCAATACCATACTATACTATATATGCTACTTGAAATCTCTGATGTTTGCATAAACTGTATTAATTGCCACACTGTGTATTGCTTTGGTAATATTGAGACCCGCTTTTGGGGAACTGTACATAGATCCTACTACATTATAATTTCATGGCACCGGAAACTATGGAAAATTAGTGGTGTCCTCTGAAATAGGTGTTGTACAGTACCCCTTGGTCTATTTTAACCAACATAGAGCAGTGCTTTACCTATGTGTTTGTATATATATATATATATATATATATATATATATATATATATATATATATATGTATTTTTACCTGCCATTTTTTGCAATATTAATTGCTTGTGGTTACACACCTTAATTTATGAGTAGTGTCCTTCCCATACACAGTTCCTCTTGGTCTACTTTGGTTGCCGTTTTATGCAAATTTGCATAGCCATCCTCTAGTGGAGGTTCTGTTTGTTTGTTTGGTTTAGGTAATATAGCACTCAAATAATTGCTCACATACTACATTCCTGTTATCTAGGGCTCCAAGGCAACATGTCTTTGTGTACTATTTTGTTTGGTTCATTTGCATGGCTATATTGGTAGCGGATATCCCACCTGTATTATAGATGCATGAACAATACTGCACTGTGTATCATACCAATTAATTTTTTTGGCAAGGCTAACTGAGCCATCTATTAATAAAATTAAGTGCTGAAATCCCTGTCTTGTGTGTAGTTACTTATTATGTAACTACATTTTCTCTCTTTAAAACTTAGGTGTATACGTTTTTTAAGGGTCTGCACTTTTTTCCTTCACATAAGGTTTTTCCTAAGTCAAATTGTGAAACTTAGGTTATTCAGTAATTATTTTCTAAGTCTGACTCCCCTATCATATTTATATAATTGTTTTAAATAAACTCCCCTCTGCCTGGAGAGTATTATTATGATAGCGAAATTGGTCGCTAAGCCCCCCCCCTTCTCCCTCCTGGCTGTACATAACCTTAAAGTGCTCTCTCTGATATTGTGTTCTTCATTTTGTTCTATATCCAACATAGAATCTGCTCTTTTATAAATGCATGGGGCCACTTCAATAACTAGAAAGATGGGAATTTAGATATTCAATGCTTTCTATATATTTGTATGTTAAGATTGCGCCTTCCCATAGTTCTGCTATATCCATATAAGATGATTGGCCCCATACATTGTTACGACTTTATTTAATTCATTTGCCTGAGGGCTGCTTAAAGTAGAGAAATGCCCTTTTCTGTTTCTTGTTGTAAACTTATTTAGGGATATAGGATTTGGCTCTGTTTAAGGTTCCCTCAACAATGTTTGCTTTTTACTGGTTATGTCTGCTTGGGTATTGGGCACAAAACAAGTTTTGATTTCATTTCATCTAAGCTCTATGCAATGTATAATAAAGAGCTGTTAGGTCATTTGACCAAACCCTATAAAGGTTATAGGATGTGGATCTTGTATAAGGACTTGTATATAATGGGGCCCATTTATCAAGCTCCGAATGGAGCTTGAGGGCCCGTGTTTCTGGCGAATCTTCAGACTCGCCAGAAACAGTAGTTATGAAGCAGCGGTCTAAAGACTGCTGCTCCATAACCCTGTCCGCCTGCTCTGATGAGGTGGACAGGAATTGCCACAATACAACCCGATCGGGTTGATTGACACCCCCCTGCTGGCGGCCGATTGGCCGCGAGTCTGCAGGGGGCGGCGTTGCACCAGCAGCTCTTGTGAGCTGCTGGTGCAATGCTGAATACGGAGAGCGTATTGCTCTCCGCATTCAGCGATGTCTGTCGGACCTGACCCGCACTGTCGGCTCAGGTCCGACAGACATTTGATAAATGGGCCCCATAGTCTGCTCTACATTCCTCATGATTATATGTTTATTGGGCATGGAAATATGTTGAGAAATGTGGATGGTTATGAATTCTGCTTGTACTTTTTTGTCTGTGAATTTGTGGTTTATGGAATCAACTGCCCTGTATAGATATATTTGAAATTAATATATATAAAAAAAGGATAATCCTAAAGCCAGCCTTAGTGATCAGTACAATTATTACCCTCACAGTCATGTAGAAACAGATCATTTTGAGTATTAGGGATAGAAGAACAACATTTATATGTGAATAGGAGTTTTTCAGTTTTAAATGGAAGCATTTTGAAACAAACTTCTACTAGCAAAAATCCTTCTAGTAAAAGTTATTACTGGTAATCAGCGGCATACACACATATGCTATGTGTGTGGGGAGCCTGTGCACCAGTACTATTTAAAATAGAAATGCACTTGTGCACCACTAAATAAATCTATTAACCCCTAAACCACCAGCCCCCACATCGCAACAACCTAAATTAAACTATATTAACCCCTAAACCTAACCCTAAACCTAACACCCCCTAACTTTAACATAAATAAAATAGAGCTAAATCAAAGTTACAATTATTAAAGTGATGGTAAACTTTTCCATTTGCATAAACACATCCGGAATGTTATTAATATTCACCTAGATTACGAGATATGCTATAGGGAAATTAACAAACCCAACAAAAGTTACGTTATTTCACCCTCTATAGCGCAGCATTACAAGTTTTCAAACAGATTGTGCGTGCAATATTGTTGCGTTGAGCTCCATACCGCACACAATCCAAGCGCTGTTTTACACATACTTTTATACACACACACACACACATTTACACATACATACACACACACATTTATACACACATACATTTATATACACACACATTTATACACACATACATTTATATACACACACAGACACTTACACATAAATACACACAGATTTACACATACATTTATACTCAGACACATGCATTTATACACACACAGACATTTATACACAAACATTTACACATACATTTATACACACACATTTATACACACACATTTACACATACAGTTATACACACACACACACACACACACACACATTTACACATACATTTATACACACATATTTACATATACATTTATACACACACACACACACACACATTTACACATACATTTATACACACACACATATTTACACATACATTTATACACACACATATTTACACATACATTTATACACACGCACACATTTACACATACATTTATACACACACACACACACATTTACACATACATACACATACATTTTATATCCCCAGTGTAGTACTAACTTGTCATGTATATTAATGTACAAGTTGTAAGTGCTTTCCATCAGGTCTGTATTTGTGCATAATACAAATAATCTTAATAAAAACTGTATTCAAAAAAGTCTCCATCCTCAGACTGTGACAAGCAAAGTCTCGCACCTTACACTCTAACACCAATGCAGGAGACAGTAGCCACTAGCCAACCCCCCTCCCCTCTACCTTCTGCTCCACAGTGCCGTGTTTTTACTTTAAAACCTAGTTAATCACTTCCTTGATGTCTACTCTGCGGGGGGGGGGGGGGGGGGTTTGAGAAGGAGGGGCGGTACCTGCTGATGCTTGATGCACATAGCTCCGTTCATTTCTTAAACACATACATCAGTCTGACACAGTCACCAGGGAGGAGGGAAAGGAGCAAAGAGTGGAATTGATGTTTTCTGGACTCATCTGTCAGATTTTGAGCTGCTCTGGCTGTGCTGTACATATACACAGAGGGTTGTGAGTCTGCAGCAGGTAAGTACATATACACAGAGGGTTGTGAGTCTGCAGCAAGTAAGTACATATGCATAGAGGGTTGTGAGTCTGCAGCAGGTAAGTACATATACACAGAGGGTTGTGAGTCTGCAGCAGGTAAGTACATATGCATAGAGGGTTGTGAGTCTGCAGCAGGTAAGTACATATACACAGAGGGTTGTGAGTCTTCGGCAGGTAGGTACATACACAAAGAGGGATGTGAGTGCAGCAGGTAAGTAAAGATGCATATAGAGTGTTGTGAGTGTGCAAAAAGAAAAAATACATATACACAGATGGTTGTCAGTCTGCAGCAAGTACATATACACAGAGGGTTGTCAGTCTGCAGCAAGTACATATACACAGAGGGTTGTCAGTCTGCAGCAAGTACATATACAATTTAGGTTGTGAGTGCACTAGGTAAGTACATATTCACCAAGGGTTGTGAGTCTGCAGGAGGTATGTACATATACACATAAGGCTGTGAATCTACTGCAGGTAAGTTCTTCCAGAAAGAGGGATGTGAATCTGTTGCTGGTAAGTACATATATACAGAGAAATTTGAGTCTGCAACAGAAGAGTACATATACATAGAATATTGGTTGTGTGCAAATGAAAAAGTACATATACACAGAGGGTTGTGTGTCTGCAGCAGGTAAGTACATATATACAGAGGGATGAGAGTCTGCAGCAGGTAAGTACATAGACACAGATAATTACATAGAACATTTTCTCCTATGTGAAGAACATTGGAATCTAAAATATTTACAGTAAATACATAGTTATACACATTATAAAATATTAAAATTTAAGAAAAAGGATTTTTCTTAACCCAGTGTTCGGTGCTGGGCGTTAAACCCTTATGGACCTGCAGCATACCCTGTACAAAGCTGCTGTCCTGGGCCTCTCTCTGCCGCGTTCTCGCTAACAGTACCTATCGACTGGAGGGGAAAGGACGGTAGGGGGCGTGAATGAGTGAGATCACTACACTGCAGAAAAACTAAATGCTGAGAGCAGCAGTGAGGGGGGAGGAGGGAGAGGGGATCCTAGAGTGAAGGGGTGTATAGACGGTAGGAAAATTATCTTGGAGGGGGAGGGGGTAAAAGAGGGGGGCAGCTACACTACAGAAACAAATGTGTTTTTATTAACAAAAAAGAAAAATGATAAAAAAAACTGGGTACTGGCAGACAGCTACCAGTACCGAAGATGGTGGAAATTAGCTAGAAGGGGGAGGGATAGAGAGCTTTTTGGGGGGAGGTGGGAAAGTAAGGGGGTAATCCTACACTGAAGAAAATAATAATAAATAAAAAAAGAAAAGGTCTAAAACTGGATACTGGCAGACTGTCAGTACTTAGGATGGGGTTGACCAGTGGAGAGTGGGGGAGAGAAAAGAGAGCTGTTTGAGAGGGATCAGGTAGGGATTAGGGGGTAGAAAGTGTCAGGTGGGAGGTTAATCTCTACACTAAAGCTAAAATTCACTGCTGGGAATAATAAAAGTGTGGTGCGCAGCTGCAATTAGCGGCCTTCTTATAACCAAAAAGCAATGGCAAGACCATATATGTCTGCGATTTTTGAGCAAAGAGGATCCCAGAGAAGCTTTTACAACCATTTGTGCCATGATTGCATAAACTGTTTGTAAATAATTTCAGTGAGGAAGTTAAAAAAAAAAAATGGGATTTGGCGGAGAAATGGTGGAATGGAAAATACAAAAATTGGCCTAGATCAATACTTTGGGTTGTCTACTAAAAATATATATAGTTTTAATAGGTAAATAAAAAAACAACACAAGGCTCTATTTCTGTTAAAATGTAGTGATGGCAACATTGCTAAACATGCTCTTTTTTGGTGAAGTTTTAGTCTGAAATTCCGGGTCCTTAAAGGGACACTAAACCCCAAAAAATTATGTCATGATTCAGATAGAGAATACAATTTTAAACAACATTCCAATTTACTTCTATGGTATATTTTGCTTCATTTTTTATATATCCTTTGTTGAAGGAATAGCAATGCACATGGGTGAGCCAATCACATGAGGCATCTATGTGCAGCAACCAATCAGCAGCAACTGAGCATATCTAGATATGCTTTTCAGAAAAGCATATCAACAAAATTAAACAAATTAGATAATAGAAATAAATTGAATTGACTTGCTGGGCCTATGGCTCTTATCTGCCGTCAATATCTATGTTTCTATCTAGATAAGTTTATACTGTTAGGTAAGGTGGGGCAGACTTGCTGGGCCTATGGCTCTTATCTGCCGTCAATATCTATGTTTCTATGTTTCTATGTTTCTATCTAAATTAAAAAGTTGTTTAAAATTGCATGCTCTTTCTAAACCATGAAAGAAAAAATTGGGGTTTCATGTCCCTTTTAAGGGGATAATTTTAGGTATTCACCTAGAAAGGGTTCAAATGTGTGTGTGTATGTATAACAAGTGCAAAACAGAATGAGAAGCAGTCTGCCAGGAACGAACAGCAGCATCAATAGCTTGTTCTATGGCCCGGTTACCACCTGGTAGTAGCTTCTTTCTGCCCAATTGTGCTTTCACAGAGGAAAACTTTCCTGTAGTATATCAGTCTGATCCCGCCGACATGGTCAGTCCAGCCCCGAAATACCAGGCAATTCTCCTCTGAACAAGGAACATGACAACCCCAGACGATCGTTTCGGCCTCCTTTGGGCCTTGTCAGTGAGGTGCAGCCATATCCCTCTAAGCACATTGGGCAAGGAGTCCACGTCTGGTTTCCCCCATCACCCTTAGGGAGACTATCCCCAGGGTCATATTTACATATGCAAAACAGAATGAGAAGCAGTCTGCCAGAAACGAACAGCAGCATCAATAGCTTGTTCTATGGCCCGGTTACCACCTGGTAGTAGCTTCTTTCTGCCCAATTGTGCTTTCACAGAGGAAAACTTTCCTGTAGTATATCAGTCTGATCCCGCCGACATGGTCAGTCCAGCCCCGAAATACCAGGCAATTCTCCTCTGAACAAGGAACATGACAACCCCAGACGATCGTTTCGTAATTCTTTTATTAGAAAAATAATCATATATGCATATATACAAATTAAAATCATAATAACAAATGCAAACAAAATATCTCTTGTTACAAAACTGACATATTAACCCAAATTTCAAAAAATCAAAATGCAAACATTAAACTTAAATAATCACACAAAATAAAATTAAACATATTTCAAATACAGACAAAAACAAACGAGGAAAAAACAAAACAAAAAAAACTAAATAATCCAATCCTTCCACTTCTTTGTCTTCCAGATGCCTTCAGAATCTAATTCCCCATATCGCCTCCTATCAAAAGAAAAATACAGAAACAATTTCCCACGGATCATACCCACACAATTACCTACAGTAACTACCTCTTTCTTAAAAATCAAAATATTACGCACATCCCACAACACCTCCTTCACACAACATGCCAACAACCATATCAATCTTGCTTTCTCCTTTTCCACACCACTTCCACACAAACCATACATCATCATATTAAAAGTAAAAAATTGCACTCCAGTCAAACCCTTAATCATCCTTTTCAAACTTCTCCAAACATCCCTAGCATACTCACAATTCCAAAACAAATGAATAACACTCTCGCTTTGAAAACAACCATCTCTAGGACACACTTCTGAAGCCACTAAATGACGCATTCTCTGAAAATCCCTTGTTGGCAAACACTTATGCACACTCATCCAACTAATATCTTTCTGCCTATTCATCAAATACTTATTACACACATTTTTCCATACCAACACACATTCATTTTCATTCAAACCCCCAATCAACTCAAGACCTTCCTTCTTCTCCAACATTTTCAACACCATTCTGTTTGCACACCACATCTCCCTACTAACATTCTCCAAACCATATTTTTTAATCCAACATTCCACCCTTACATAAAACCACGGAACAGCAAAACATACCGGTTTCTTTCTATCAATCTCAAATAAACCATATCGTCTTAAAACATTTCCACAAGCATACTTTACCATACAACCAGTCATGCTATCCTTACCACTCAGAACCACACACCTACTAACATATTTCACAGCCAAAAATCTCTCCACATTTGGAAAACCCTTACCACCGACATTCTTACTCTTAACAACAACATCTCTTTTCAAACGCTCCATACCAGAACTCCAGAAAAAAGAAAACAACACTCTCAAAATTCTCTGAAAAATCCTCTCAGGTGGTGGAAAAACTAACGCCAAATATAACATAATAGGGATCAAAAACGATTTAATAACTAACATTTTTCCTTCCAAAGATAAAGTCCTTAAAGACCAAAACTGAAGTTTTCTACTCACTTTATCAAAAACATTCTCCCAACTTTCCAAGCCTTTCAAATCCACATCAAATTTCACACCCAACACCTCAATTGCACCTTCAGTCACAGGCCATCCACAGGAATCAATCTCCCTATCATTACCAAAAACTTTAACTTTACACTTATTCCAATTAACTCTAAAACCACTTGCCATACAAAAACATTCAACTAAAGTTTTCACCCTCCTCAAACCAGCCTGAGTCTCACATACCACACTCACATCATCCATATAGCCAATCACTTTTAAACACCTTCCATTACTACCAGGAACACTCACACCTCTAACTAATTTATCCTTCCTCAAACTAGTTAATAATGGCTCAATGACACATACAAATAACACAGGAGACAAAGGACATCATTGACGCACTCCAGATTTAACACAAAATTCCTCAGTCAAAAAACCATTAACCTGGACTTGACTCACAATATCACTATACAAACATTTAAACCATCCAATAATCTTACCAGAAAAACCTAAACGTTCTAAAACATGAAACATAAAATGATGCACTACCCTATCATACGCTTTTTCAAAATCCACAATAGCAACAGCAACAGACCTCATCCTCTCCCTCACATACCACAGTACATCACGTAGTAACAACAAACTTTCAGAAATCTGACGCCCAGGAACAGCACACACTTGCTCTTCACCCACAACCTTACCAATCACTCCACGCATTCTATTTGCCAACACCTTTGCAATAACTTTATAGTCAACATTCAACAACGTAATCGGCCTCCAATTCCTCAAATCTCTCTTATCACCCTTTTTAAATAACAAAACAATCAAACCTTTCCTCATTGAAACAGGCAAAACATTCATTCTAAAAACAAACTTACAAACATCCAACATATCAACCCCAATCAAATTCCAAAAACTAGTATCAAATTCAACAGGCAAACCATCACAACCAGGTACCTTCCCATTCTTAAAACTCCTAACAACCTCTGCAATCTCATCCAAACTTAGATCCCTTTCTAACAAATCATTATCACATTTTTCCAACTTAACCTCAATGTTTTCCAACAACTCATTTTCCAATAAAACATCTCTTGTTTTTTCTTTATACAACTCACTGTAAAACTTATGAACTTCACGCAAAACACCATCCGTATCATTAACTTCACACTCAACCTTATCAAAAACACTAACAAAACCAGTCTTTCCTTCAAAAGCTTTCTTAAAAAAATATTTACTACAAGACTCATCCTTTTCCATTTTCTCCAATCTTGCCATAAAAACAATTTTCTTTCCTTTTTCATGCATACACTTTTTAATTATCTTTCTTGCTTCAGCAATTTCCTCATGCACCTCAATACCACAATTTCTCAATTCATACAAATACAACAACCTCAGATACCATTTATCATACAACTCCCTTTCCATTCTAGCTTTCTCACAGCCTTTCTTAATAAAAAACCTCTTTATTTCCACCTTCAACCATTCCCACCACATAAGCACATTACTAAAATCACATTTTCTTTCACGCCACCTTTCATACATCCAAACAAACTGACGCTTAAACTTCTCATCTTCTAACAAATCCACATTCCGTTTCCAAACACCCTTACCATACTTGATCTTCAAATCACAATTCACCTTACACATCAAAAGGGCATGATCCGTAAAGGGCATCCGCTTTAAAGAAAAATCATCAACACATAAAAATTTAGATAAAAAACAAAAATCAATTCGAGATTTTATCCCACCACTATCACTAAAGAAAGTAAAACCCTCCCCTGAAAAAGAAACAGACCCGAAGGCATCCTTCAAACCAAAAGATTTAAGCAAATCAAGTAAAAACTTCCCTGAGCTATCCACCCTACAATCACTCCCACCCTCTCTGTCCCCATTCTTAATAATACAATTAAAATCCCCAACCAAAAAAGTTGGCTCTCGACCTGGCAGAAAAAACTTTAGTTTCAAAATTAAGCAAACGTTCTACCCTATTTGGAGAAGCATATACATTAAACAAACGAAAAACAGTCCCACAAAAACTAAAACTAACCAAAAGTACCCGACCTGGGACAATATGAACTACATTAAGGATAGAAAAACTAAACCCCTTAAACAAAACTCCCACCCCCCCATTCCTATCAGAAGAACAAGACCATACTTTAGGACCATATTCCCAGTCAGCACATTTAGGATGTTCAGAGAGACCACATTCCTGCAAACAAAAAATATTAGCAGAACATACAGATAATAATTTAAAAATTGCAGCTCTCCTTGCTATAGTTGTCATACACCTGACATTAAGGGAAGAAATGGTCAGAAACATCACAAAAATAAATTAAAGAAAAACAAAACAAAAAGAAATAACATCAGGACTTCTTCTTTCCTTTCCTTTTCTTAGGACTCAAAGGAGATCAAAAAATCAATTCGAGATTTTATCCCACCACTATCACTAAAGAAAGTAAAACCCTCCCCTGAAAAAGAAACAGACCCGAAGGCATCCTTCAAACCAAAAGATTTAAGCAAATCAAGTAAAAACTTCCCTGAGCTATCCACCCTACAATCACTCCCACCCTCTCTGTCCCCATTCTTAATAATACAATTAAAATCCCCAACCAAAAAAGTTGGCTCTCGACCTGGCAGAAAAAACTTTAGTTTCAAAATTAAGCAAACGTTCTACCCTATTTGGAGAAGCATATACATTAAACAAACGAAAAACAGTCCCACAAAAACTAAAACTAACCAAAAGTACCCGACCTGGGACAATATGAACTACATTAAGGATAGAAAAACTAAACCCCTTAAACAAAACTCCCACCCCCCCATTCCTATCAGAAGAACAAGACCATACTTTAGGACCATATTCCCAGTCAGCACATTTAGGATGTTCAGAGAGACCACATTCCTGCAAACAAAAAATATTAGCAGAACATACAGATAATAATTTAAAAATTGCAGCTCTCCTTGCTATAGTTGTCATACACCTGACATTAAGGGAAGAAATGGTCAGAAACATCACAAAAATAAATTAAAGAAAAACAAAACAAAAAGAAATAACATCAGGACTTCTTCTTTCCTTTCCTTTTCTTAGGACTCAAAGGAGATTCTTTAAATCTGCCTCTGTGACGTTCCGACCTCCTAGGCTCCCCCTTGCCAGCCTCATAACCAGTAACTTCAGCAAGTTGGTTCACATCTCTTTTATCTAGATAACCAACAGAAGAGGCATCAGAAAAGTCACCTATACACTGGCTTGAGTCAGAAGGAACGTCTTTAGTAGAGACTGAAGGAAACTCTGAAATTAAAGAGTCAGCATCACTTGTAGTATCTGGATCTGCACCCTTAACTACTGGAAAATTAAAATCAGGACTTTCCCATCCATCAGAATCCACATCTATTTTTCGCTTGGAGGCAGATTTTTTCCCTTCAGTGTCCATATCCTCCTCAGAACTAGAGGACACAACAGCAGACCAATCAATGTTCTCCCCTTCACCAAGAACAGCATCAGGAGCAGCATCACAAGATGACTCAGTGAAGGAAAAATTCTCTGTTCCAGGAGCAGCAACAGTATCATCCACAGAATTGGGCAACAGGGCTTCAAGAACATGTGAAGCAGCTATCACATTAGATGTAGCAAGATCCACCTCCTGAAGATGAGATTGGGCTTCCTCTACCTTCTCAACCACAGGAACCACCACAGGAACATCAGACACCTCTCCGACAGGGACCCCAACTGCAGATTTCTTACACAAAAGAGGTAATATAGAGTTCAATGCCTCATCAGAGACCTCCTCCTCATTCACAGATGGCTCAACTGCAACTGAAGATGTTTTTTTTGCAACATCAGCATAGGAAGGCTTCACTCTATCAAGCCCCTGAAACATCATCAAAGGACACATCCTGCACTTGAAGAACCACACAGGTCACAGGTCCGGCGTTTACTACAGTGGGCAACAAGATGATCCTCCTCACCGCAATTTCGACATCTGGCACCTGGGCAATTTTCAGCAATGTGACCAAACAGGTTGCTTCCCACCAATACCTAATTCATCTGGCACAAACCACACCCAGAACCTGCGCTTTCCATTGAAAGTCCCAAACTGATTCTTCAGCTTGCTACCTCCTTGAACATCATCAAAGTAGCGACAAAGAAACAGACGAATTTCCACATCAGTGACCCAAGGGTTGTACATATGTACTGTCACCGGGATTCTTCTCTCCCTCTGCACACAGGCAACAAATTTCATGCCAACCAACTCTGGAGCAGCAGCCATATCAATAGTCCGTTGATAGCAGGTCTGTAAATAATGCTCATCGGTGAAAGCCACATCAAAAATCCCTCTTGAAGGGAATGACTGAACACAATGCAAACTTGCTCATGGCATCTTCAAAACACCCTCCAAAACCACCTGCTGGACATGAGCCAAACCAATCTTCTCTCGAAAGTCCTCAGAAATCAACACCCGAAGTGTATGGGGAACATTTGGCATCTTGGTAGCCATATTTGCCCTATTGCCTCTTTAGGCTGGATTTCAGAGCGCCCCCCCAAAAGCAGCATGTGGCTGAAGTCCAGGGACGATGCCACAATGCCAAGGGAACGGCCCTACTACCCAGTTGCTCTACGCCTAAGGAGTAGCCATCCCCCCAATAGCAGCAGGACCCCAAACCCCAAAGGGAAAGGACCCCAGGCCGAAGGAGCAGGTCTCCAGACAGCAAACGAAGACCAAGACCAAGCACAGAAAACTGCACTTGATCCAAGCCAAAGGTCAGAGAAGCAACCTCAGCTGATCATTCCCGCCTTCTGTGGGCCTCGTCAGTGAGGTGCAGCCATATCCCTCTAAGCACATTGGGCAAGGAGTCCACGTCTGGTTTCCCCCATCACCCTTAGGGAGACTATCCCCAGGGTCATATTTACATATGCAAAACAGAATGAGAAGCAGTCTGCCAGGAACGAACAGCAGCATCAATAGCTTGTTCTATGGCCCGGTTACCACCTGGTAGTAGCTTCTTTCTGCCCAATTGTGCTTTCACAGAGGAAAACTTTCCTGTAGTATATCAGTCTGATACCGCCGACATGGTCAGTCCAGCCCCGAAATACCAGGCAATTCTCCTCTGAACAAGGAAGATGACAAGCTCAGATGATCGTTTCGGCCTCCTTTGGGCCTTGTCAGTGAGGTGCAGCCATATCCCTCTAAGCACATTGGGCAAGGAGTCCACGTCTGGTTTCCCCCATCACCCTTAGGGAGACTATCCCCAGGGTCATATTTACATATGCAAAACAGAATGAGAAGCAGTCTGCCAGGAATGAACAGCAGCATCAATAGCTTGTTCTATGGCCCGGTTACCACCTGGTAGTAGCTTCTTTCTGCCCAATTGTGCTTTCACAGAGGAAAACTTTCCTGTAGTATATCAGTCTGATCCCGCCGACATGGTCAGTCCAGCCCCGAAATACCAGGCAATTCTCCTCTGAACAAGGAACATGACAACCCCAGACGATTGTTTCGGCCTCCTTTGGGCCTCGTCAGTGAGGTGCAGCCATATCCCTCTAAGCACATTGGGCAAGGAGTCCACGTCTGGTTTCCCCCATCACCCTTAGGGAGACTATCCCCAGGGTCATATTTACATATGCAAAACAGAATGAGAAGCAGTCTGCCAGGAACAAACAGCAGCATCAATAGCTTGTTCTATGGCCCGGTTACCACCTGGTAGTAGCTTCTTTCTGCCCAATTGTGCTTTCACAGAGGAAAACTTTCCTGTAGTATATCAGTCTGAACCCGCCGACATGGTCAGTCCAGCCCCGAAATACCAGGCAATTCTCCTCTGAACAAGGAACATGACAACCCCAGACGATCATTTCGGCCTCCTTTGGGCCTCGTCATTGAGGTGCAGCCATATCCCTCTAAGCACATTGGGCAAGGAGTCCACGTCTGGTTTCCCCCATCACCCTTAGGGAGACTATCCCCAGGGTCATATTTACATATGCAAAACAGAATGAGAAGCAGTCTGCCAGGAACGAACAGCAGCATCAATAGCTTGTTCTATGGCCCGGTTACCACCTGGTAGTAGCTTCTTTCTGCCCAATTGTGCTTTCACAAAGAAAAACTTTCCTGTAGTATATCAGTCTGATTCCGCCGACATGGTCAGTCCAGCCCCGAAATACCAGGCAATTCTCCTCTGAACATGACAACCCCAGCCGATCGTTTCGGCCTCCTTTGGGCCTCGTCAGTGAGGTGCAGCCATATCCCTCTAAGCACATTGGGCAAGGAGTCCACGTCTGGTTTCCCCCATCACCCTTAGGGAGACTATCCCCAGGGTCATATTTACATATGCAAAACAGAATGAGAAGCAGTCTGCCAGGAACGAACAGCAGCATCAATAGCTTGTTCTATGGCCCGGTTACCACCTGGTAGTAGCTTCTTTCTGCCCAATTGTGCTTTCACAGAGGAAAACTTTCCTGTAGTATATCAGTCTGATCCCGCCGACATGGTCAGTCCAGCCCCGAAATACCAGGCAATTCTCCTCTGAACAAGGAACATGACAACCCCAGACGATCGTTTCGGCCTCCTTTGGGCCTTGTCAGTGAGGTGCAGCCATATCCCTCTAAGCACATTGGGCAAGGAGTCCACGTCTGGTTTCCCCCATCACCCTTAGGGAGACTATCCCCAGGGTCATATTTACATATGCAAAACAGAATGAGAAGCAGTCTGCCAGGAACGAACAGCAGCATCAATAGCTTGTTCTATGGCCCGGTTACCACCTGGTAGTAGCTTCTTTCTGCCCAATTGTGCTTTCACAGAGGAAAACTTTCCTGTAGTATATCAGTCTGAAAGCATTACTGGGCTAAAAAGTTGCACCCAGGTGGTAAATCGCCATAGAACAGGCTAACAATGTTATTGAGCCAGTTGTTTGTTCCTGTGAGTGCACTTCTCTCTGTATGTATTTAGTCTCCCTATGGGAAAAAGGGCCAACCAGACGTGGACTCCTTGCTCAGTGTGCTTAGAGGAATATAGCTACACCTCACTGACGAGGCCCAAGGAAGGCCGAAACGATTGTTTGGGGTTGCTGTGTTCCTTGTTCAGAGAGGAATTGCCTGGTATTTCGGCGCTGGACTGACCGTAATAGGCGGGATCAGACTGATATACTACAGGAAAGTTCTACTCTGTGAAAAGCATTACTGGGCTAAAAAGTTGCACCCAGGTGGTAAATCGCCATAGAACAGGCTAACAATGTTATTGAGCCAGTTGTTCGTTCCTGTGAGTGCACTTCTCTCTGTATGTATGTATAACAAGACCTTTATGAGCAGGGGCATTGCTAGGGGCACAAAGATTTGAGGCAAGAACCCAAGACAACATTTAGTGGCCATAAGCACATTCCACAACAACATACCTTAGATAAATTGCGTACTTACCTCTTCATCCTCTGCATCTCCCTCCTTTTCCTCTAGTATTGTGCCCAGTGTATAATGGTAAATTATTGGCCTATATCGCCATTTAGAGGGATATCCTTTAAAATCTATCAATGCCTTATATATTTCAGACTAGAAACACAAACAAATGAAATGAAAGGTTCTGCAGTATTCTATTTAATATTACAGTGAAATGTAATAGCATGAGACAGTGTGGGTTAGGGGTAGATTAGGATAATGCTAACAAATCTAATTACCTTAAAGTCAATGAGGAACATCTTGTCATCAAAAGACAGAACTTCATTCATCATCTGCAGAAGACAAGATAATAAGAATATTGTTATATGGGCAATCCCAGTCTCATGTGTAACTTCTATTGTGTTTATCTGTCTTCATTTAATGGGATAGAGAGGTCAGAAATATAATATGCATAAGTAGTGAATAATGTGATACTGTAAGAGCAGACCATGATGTACTTAGTGGACACCAACAGTAACATAAATTCCATTTCTTGCTCTCTCTAAACAAAAAACAATTACATTAACAGTTATTCTACTTACATTCTCAGCTGCCATAATTCTATAAAGGATAAATCACAAGAATTCACTGAATACTTCTTGTTTGCTTTAGAGCAAGAATCCAATGCTGTCAACTACACCTCCAACAGCACCAGTAAAGACTCTTACCTAAAGCACACAGTGATAATGTAGCATACTGTGACATCATAAGGTGATGGAATACTGTGCCATCATCAGCTTCTGCACTAGCTTGTTACCATGGATACCAGATAAACAAATAACATTTAGCATTACTGTATATGATTGATATAATATTGTATTAACTCTTTGTATGCTAAAGCTCAGCATACATTTTCCACACTTTGGTGTATACTTAAATACCAGAAACAATGTTGACATTTGTTCTGAGTTTAAAATCTTTCTATAAAACAAAAGTTGACATTTAAAGGTTGAATCTTCTGGAAATCTGTGTAAGTCTAGGGGAATTGATATCTAAAAAGAGCATTTGCTATTAATACAATAAATTATAATTTATGTAATTTGAGCGCTCCACTTGTAATCTAGCCCAGTGCTCCTAGGATTTCCTACAACCTTCTAGCTCTGAGACAGCTTATGTGCACTTTGCAAGGTGTTGTAATATTGTGTAAGGTGCGTGTGGTACAAAGAATATTTTACACTTAAGGCACTTTTGGTGCATTACATCATTGCTTCTTTTCTACACCATATCATGTTATTATTGGATATAAATACATGAGTAGGCCATAAGAAAATTGTATATACCAATAAAAATAACGATTTCCTTGGGAAAAAGATAAGAAATGAGCACATATTTGTTTCCCTCCACAGGGTTTTCAGATACAAAGTCAATACAATACATTGGCTATTTGCACGTTTTTTCCTATGTTTTGTTATGTACAAGCTCAGTTAATAAATGTGACGTTAAAAATTTACTTTCACATTCACTGCATATTCTTTGCTCCTCTATCCGGCCAGTGAAAACCAGACTGTGCTTCCAGGTGTTGCCCTGCTGCCGATCTTTATGTGAGGAGACACCGGTTCCAAGGGTGTTGCAGTCTCCTGGTTATCACCAGTATGCAAAAACACCAAAAATGGCAGTGAGCCACCTCTTTAATTCTGCTGCCCCTCACAGCTACAAAACACTCCATCATAGCAGTGTCGGAACTCCAGGGTCTAGTCGCACCTGCTGACCCCCCCTTCCCCTGTGGCGGAGTGGAAGGGCCCCGTGGCACCTGTGACCTTTTCAATCCTGGAAGTTCTGCCACTGCTCATATCAATATACAGTGCAGCACATTCACTGTTTGTGTAAAGATATTCCATCTTTATACAGCACAGCATATTCATCAGAATATATATACTTGCATGCTCATCATATTTATACAGCGCAGTATACTCATCAGGGTATAGTGTATAGAAACGGACATCTTTATACAGCACAGCATACTCATCAGAATATATATACTCACATGCTCATCATATTTATACAGCACAGTATACTCCTCAGGGTATAGTGTATAGAAACTGACATCTTTATACAGCACAGCATACTCATCAGAATATATATACACTCACATGCTCATCATATGTATACAGCACAGTATACTCATCAGAATATATATACTCACATGCTCATCATATTTATACAGCGCAGTGTACTCATCAGTGTATAGTGTATAGAAACTGACATCTTTATACAGCACAGCATACTCATCAGAATATATATACTCACATGCTCATCATATTTATACAGCGCAGTGTACTCATCAGGGTATAGTGTATAGAAACTGACATCTTTATACAGCACAGCATACTCATCAGAATATATATACTCACATGCTCATCATATTTATACAGCACAGTATACTCATCAGAATATATATACTCACATGCTCATCATATTTATACAGCGCAGTGTACTCATCAGTGTATAGTGTATAGAAACTGACATCTTTATACAGCACAGCATACTCATCAGAATATATATACTCACATGCTCATCATATTTATACAGCGCAGTGTACTCATCAGGGTATAGTGTATAGAAACTGACATCTTTATACAGCAAAGCATACTCATCAGAATATATATATACTCACATGCTCATCATATTTATACAGCGCAGTGTACTCATCAGGGTATAGTGTATAGAAACTGACATCTTTATACAGCACAGCATACTCATCAGAATATATATACTCACATGCTCATCATATTTATACAGCGCAGTGTACTCCTCAGGGTATAGTGTATAGAAACTGACATCTTTATACAGCACAGCATACTCATCAGAATATATATACTCACATGCTCATCATATTTATACAGTGCAGTGTACTCCTCAGGGTATAGTGTATAGAAACTGACATCTTTATACAGCACAGCATACTCATCAGAATATATATACTCACATGCTCATCATATTTATACAGTGCAGTGTACTCCTCAGGGTATAGTGTATAGAAACTGACATCTTTATACAGCACAGCATACTCATCAGAATATATAAACTCACATGCTCATCATATTTATACAGCACAGCATATTCATCAGAATATATATACTCACATGTTCATCATATTTATACAGTGCAGTGTACTCATCAGAATATATATATACTCACATGTTCATCATATTTATACAGCGCAGTGTACTCATCAGAATATATATACTCACATGCTCATCATATTTATACAGCGCAGTGTACTCATCAGAATATATATACTCACATGCTCATCATATTTATACAGCGCAGTGTACTCATCAGAAAATATATACTCACATGCTCATATTTATACAGCGCAGTGTACTCCTCAGGGTATATTGTATAGAAACTGACATCTTTATACAGCACAGCATATTCATCAGAATATATATACTCACATGCTCATCATATTTATATAGCGCAGTGTACTCCTCAGGGTATAGTGTATAGAAACTGACATCTTTATACAGCACAGCATACTCATCAGAATATATATACTCACATGCTCATCATATTTATACAGCGCAGTGTACTCCTCAGGGTATAGTGTATAGAAACTGACATCTTTATACAGCACAGCATACTCATCAGAATATATATACTCACATGCTCATCATATTTATACAGCACAGTGTACTCCTCAGGGTATAGTGTATAGAAACTGACATCTTTATACAGCACAGCATACTCATCAGAATATATATACTCACATGCTCATCATATTTATACAGCGCAGTGTACTCCTCAGGGTATAGTGTATAGAAACTGACATCATTATACAGCACAGCATACTCATCAGAATATATATACTCACATGCTCATCATATTTATACAGCGCAGTGTACTCCTCAGGGTATAGTGTATAGAAACTGACATCTTTATACAGCACAGCATACTCATCAGAATATATATACTCACATGCTCATCATATTTATACAGCGCAGTGTACTCCTCAGGGTATAGTGTATAGAAACTGACATCTTTATACAGCACAGCATACTCATCAGAATATATATACTCACATGCTCATCATATTTATACAGCACAGTGTACTCCTCAGGGTATAGTGTATAGAAACTGACATCTTTATACAGCGCAGCATACTCATCAGAATATATATACTCACATGCTCATCATATTTATACAGCGCAGTGAACTCATCAGGGTATAGTGTATAGAAACTGACATCTTTATACAGCACAGCATACTCATCAGAATATATATACTCACATGCTCATCATATTTATACAGCGCGGTGAACTCATCAGGGTATAGTGTATAGAAACTGACATCTTTATACAGCACAGCATACTCATCAGAATATATATACTCACATGCTCATCATATTTATACAGCGCAGTGTACTCCGCAGGGTATAGTGTATAGAAACTGACATCATTATACAGCACAGCATACTCATCAGAATATATATACTCACATGCTCATCATATTTATACAGCGCAGTGTACTCCTCAGGGTATAGTGTATAGAAACTGACATCTTTATACAGCACAGCATACTCATCAGAATATATATACTCACATGCTCATCATATTTATACAGCGCAGTGTACTCCTCAGGGTATAGTGTATAGAAACTGACATCTTTATACAGCACAGCATACTCATCAGAATATATATACTCACATGCTCATCATATTTATACAGCACAGTGTACTCCTCAGGGTATAGTGTATAGAAACTGACATCTTTATACAGCGCAGCATACTCATCAGAATATATATACTCACATGCTCATCATATTTATACAGCGCAGTGAACTCATCAGGGTATAGTGTATAGAAACTGACATCTTTATACAACACAGCATACTCATCAGAATATATATACTCACATGCTCATCATATTTATACAGCGCAGTGTACTCATCAGGGTATAGTGTATAGAAACTGACATCTTTATACAGCACAGCATACTCATCAGAATATATATACTCACATGCTCATCATATTTATACAGCGCAGTGTACTCCTCAGGGTATAGTGTATAGAAACTGACATCTTTATACAGCACAGCATACTCATCAGAATATATATACTCACATGCTCATCATATTTATACAGCGCAGCATACTCATCAGAATATATATACTCACATGCTCATCATATTTATACAGCGCAGCATACTCATCAGAATATATATACTCACATGCTCATCATATTTATACAGCGCAGTGTACTCATCAGAATATATATACTCACATGCTCATCATATTTATACAGCGCAGTGTACTCCTCAGGGTATAGCAGTAGCAGACGTACTCAACAGTGGGCCCTGGTGCAAATTTGTTTTCCCCCCCCCCCCAAAGTTAAATGAGTAGAAAGCAATAGTAATATACCTGCGGCTCTTCCTAATGATTTTGATGATAGATAAATATGCCCTAATAAAAGGCTCCCCTGCAGTAGGACTGTAAATATTCTGCACACGCCTATGTATAAACTGGATTCTATGGGCCCCCTACAGCACTTGGGCCCTGGTGGCACTGCATCTGTTGCACCAATGGTAGTTCTGCCCCTGGGGTATAGTGTATAGAAACTGACATGATTATACAGCACAGAGTGCTCACTGTCAGTGTATAAATACTCAGTATCATTATAAAGTGCAGCATGCTTATTATACATTAGTTATCAGTGTGTATGTATATGTTTATATTTATATACACACACACAATACATCAAGGGTGCCCACACTTTTTAATGTTGGGATCTACTTTTCAAATGACCAGCTCAACGAGATCCACCCAGTTAAATGAAGAAAAATTGATAATAGGAGTAAATTAGAAAGTTGTTTAAAATTGCATGTTCTATATCTGAATCATGAAAAAAAATGTGTGTTTCATATCCCTATTTAAAAAAACTAAATATATATAATGTTCTATTCAAAACACAAATTGGTTAAAAGTTATTTAAAAAGTTTATATATGAGTGTGATAGTTTATTTTAATATGTTTTGATGAGTTTTGTAAAAATGTTTTTTTTAACCCTTACACTTTACTTCAGGGGGCCTATTTATTAATGCGCAAGCAGACATGATCCAATATTGCGGATCATGTCCGCCGCACATCGATAAATGGCGACAGTATACGCTCGGCCGCCAGCAGGGGTTGTCAATCAACCTGATCATATTGGATCGGGTTGATTTTCAGCGATGTCTGTCCGCCGCCTCAAAGCAGGAGGACAGGTTATAGAGCAGCGGTCTTTAGATCCCTGCTTCATAACTTGTGTTTCTGGCGAGCTTGAAGACTCGCCAGAAACACGGGGCATCAAGCTCCATACGGAGCTTGATAAATAGGTCCCATTGTCCCATCCTTTGAAATATAGGTTTTGCTAGGGTGATGTCGGCCGCGCTAACCATGCTCTGGTAAATGGGATTTACTAGACATGAGCATTAGTTCTGTAACAAATGTATATTCATTAACGAAGCAGGGATATTAGTTTCATTTTCACAAAATGACTATCAGAAGAATACACACGTCATTCTATAGAAAACAAAGGAATAATGACAAATTCGTCGCTATTCCTTCAATTCCTTAAAAAATCCTCAAATACCTTAACATGCTGGAGAGCTCACTAACCCAGTCCCCTTGTTGTCTGAGTCCGGCCTGCGCTAAGCCTCCAGTTAGTGCGGGATAGGCTCAGGCAAGAAAAGGACCCGCTTAGCGTGCTCTACAAAGTGTTTACGTAAGTATTTGAGGTTTTTGCAGCGGTTTTATGAAAAGGAATTTAAATGTTTAACAAATCTTAAAGGGATAGTTAACCCCAACATTTTCTTTTGGGATTCAGATAGAACATACAATTTTAAACAACTTTCCAATTTACATCTATTATCAAATTTGCTTCATTGTCTTGTGATCCATTGCTGAAGGGACAGCATTGCACTACTGACAGGAAGCTGAAAACATCTAGTTAGCCAATCACAAGAGACAAATGTGTGCAGGCACCAATTAGCAGCAGCTCCCACTAGTGTATGATATGTGTTCCGCCCCAATGGGGCATAGAATATGACATTGCCTCTGTTAATATTTATGTTGATATAGGTAAAAAATTCTATAGTTTTTCTATGCCATTTTCTCAAAGCTTCTCTATGAGGCCTATTTAACAAAGGTCTTGCGGACCTGATCCAACTGTGCGGATCAGGACCGCAAGACCTTGCTAAATGCGGAGAGCAATAAACTCTCCGTATTCAACATTGCACCAGGTGCAACGTCGCCCCTGCAGACTCGCGGCCAATGGGTCGCCAGCAGAGAGGTGTCAATCAACCCGATCGTACTCGATCGGGTTGAATTGTGGCGATTCTTGTCCGCCTGCTCAGAGCAGGCGGACAGGGTTATGGAGCAGCAGTCTTTAGACCGCTGCTTCATAACTGCTGTCTCTGGGGAGTCTGAAGACTCGCCAGAAACACGGGCCCACAAGCTCCATACGGAGCTTGATAAATTGACTTCTATGTTTTATTCTGTGCTGCCATCTAGTGACCTTTTTGGGTAACGCTCCTGTTTTCTGTCGTACCTTCCCTCAAACCTATTATGCATTTCCCTTTTGTGTATTGCTCCGCCCTTGTAGTTCGATGATGTTTTTCCTGTGTCATGGCTGCAGTTAACAGGCCACAAGTAACCTGCATGTAACAAGGACACATGTTTATCTACAATGCACGCTACGAACAGTATCAACTTTTAACTGCTTAAATACTGTAACCATTCATCTGCTGTATCTTATTATCTGCTGTAACCCAATATTCAGAATAAAGCAACTTTGTGGATGGACAAGGGATTGGTGAGTTCAGCTATCTGACAAGGATTGTCCTCAGTGATTGTATCTTCTTATACAGACCAGGCATAGAGGTCTCAGCAAGGGATAGATCACTATCACAACTATAGGAGTCAGAATGATATGTGTGTATTCATTTTTTAACAAGGGATACTAAGAGTACAAAGCACATTTGAAAATAGAAGTGAATTTAAAAGTGTCTTAAAATTACATGCTCTATCTGAATCATGCAAGTTTAATTTTTACTTTCCTATCCCTTTAAGTAAAAATTTACTTTCCTATCCCTTTAAGTATTCATTTTGTTTAAGAAGAAATGAATACCGGATGGGATGATCAACAAATATTTGGGGAAACTAAATTCCTCGAATATTCGATTTTGGAATTCAGAACAACAATTTTTTTTGCCCACGCACATGCCTAGGATTTATCATAGACTTGAAATATCAAGTTGCACGCTAATGTTAGTGCGGTCCAGCGATACTGCTTATTTTCTTTTATACTGCTATAATTAGTGCACCATTTGGTAATCTAGAGCATTGTGTATAGCGCGCCATGTAAACCAATATGAAAATGGCTGTATTTGTCACAATTGTAATATTTAAAGGACCAAACAATTTAAAAAAGATAGATAATCCCTTTATTACCCATTCCCCATTTTTGCATAAGCAACACTGTTATATTAATACACTTTTTACCTCTGTGATTATCGTGTGTATAAACCTCTGCAGACTGCCCCCTTATCTCAGTTCTATTGACAGGCTTTAATTTCAGTCATTCAGAGCTGACCCATAAATAACTCCACGGGAGTGGGCACTATGTTATCTATATAGCACACATGAACTAGTGCTGTCTAACTGTCAGAGGCGTATTTTGGCCTAGGCCAACAAGGCCCTTGCCTAGTGCGGCACTTTTTGGGGGGCGGCACTCTTACACCCTCTCTACTGCAGCTGAATGGGAGTTACGTTGTAGCTGTAGTACGTTGTAAAACTCAATAATGCAGCAGCGCAGCAGGATGCCACTTGCGCCTTAAAATTTAGCCCCCCAGAGACCCATGGGTGCCCACTGCCCTGCTTTTGCAGGTGGTTTATGCCGCCGCCCGCCAGACACACATAACATTTTTAGCCTGGTGTGGCTGGTTTACTGCAGCGCTTCAGGTAGGCGGACTTGGGCGGGCCTTATTTGTGTGGGCGGAAGAGGAGGCTGTCAGGAGAGGATCTTCGTTCATACAGAGCAGGTAAACTATGGCTTTAGAATAAAAACTGTTTTAATGTGTCTCTATCGATATAGATATGGCACCATAATTTCCTACCTTGTCCCCAACCTAACCTTTCTTCTGACACATGCAACGCATGAAAAGCACAGGCAAAGGGCACTTGTAAATAACTTTATTCAGTATGTTCTCAGAACTGGAAATAATCATGGGGATAAAATATGTATATGGCAGCTGCCTACAGTTATTTTCAGAGCTGTCAAGAGCTTAAACAAGAAATGGTTTTCGTTTTCTGTTTGTTGAGGATCAGTTTTGTGTTAAAGGAAGCAAATTTCTCATTAACCATCTTAGCTTACTATGGCCTAGATTTAGAGTTTGGCGTTAGCCGTGAAAACCAGCGTTAGAGGCTCCTAACGCTGGTTTTAGGCTACCGCCGGTATTTGGAGTCACTCAAAATAGGGTCTAACGCTCACTTTTCAGCCGCGACTTTTCCATACCGCAGATCCCCCTACGCCATTTGCGTATCCTATCTTTTCAATGGGATCTTCCTAACTCCGGTATTTAGAGTCGTTTCTGAAGTGAGCGTTAGAGCTCTAACGACAAAACTCCAGCCGCAGGAAAAAAGCAGGAGTTAAGAGCTTTATGGGCTAACGCCGGTTCATAAAGCTCTTAACTACTGTACCCTAAAGTACACTAACACCCATAAACTACCTATGTACCCCTAAACTGAGGTCCCCCCACATCGCCGCAACTCGATTACATTTTTTTAACCCCTAATCTGCCGACCGCAACATACGTTATACTTATGTACCCCTAATCTGCTGCCCCTAACCCCGCCGACCCCTGTATTATATTTATTAACCCCTAACCTGCCCCCCACAACGTCGCCGCCAGCTACTTACAATAATTAACCCCTAATCTGCCGACCGCAAAGCGCCGCCACCTACGTTATCCTTATGTACCCCTAATCTGCTGCCCCTAACACCGCCGACCCCTATATTATATTTATTAACCCCTAATCTGCCCCCCTCAACGTCGCCGACACCTGCTTACACTTATTAACCCCTAATCTGCCGAGCGGACCTGAGCGCTACTATAATAAAGTTATTAACCCCTAATCCGCCTCACTAACCCTATCATAAATAGTATTAACCCCTAATCTGCCCTCCCTAACATCGCCGACACCTAACTTCAATTATTAACCCCTAATCTGACGACCGAATCTCGCCGCTATTCTAATAAATGTATTAACCCCTAAAGCTAAGTCTAACCCTAATACTAACACCCCCCTAAGTTAAATATAATTTAAATCTAACGAAATTAATTAACTCTTATTAAATAAATTATTCCTATTTAAAGCTAAATACTTACCTGTAAAATAAATCCTAATATAGCTACAATATAAATTATAATTACATTGTAGCTATTTTAGGATTAATATTTATTTTACAGGCAACTTTGTAATTATTTTAACCAGGTACAATAGATATTAAATAGTTAAGAACTATTTAATAGTTACCTAGTTAAAATAATAACAAAATTACCTGTAAAATAAGTCCTAACCTAAGTTATAATTAAACCTAACACTACCTAACACTTATTATTTTAACTAGGTAACTATTAAATAGTTCTTAACTATTTAATAGCTATTGTACCTGGTTAAAATAATTACAAAGTTGCCTGTAAAATAAATATTAAACCTAAAATAGCTACAATGTAATTATAATTTATATTGTAGCTATATTAGGATTTATTTTACAGGTAAGTATTTAGCTTTAAATAGGAATAATTTATTTAATAAGAGTTAATTAATTTCGTTAGATGTAAATTATATTTAAGTTAGGGGGGTGTTAGTGTTAGGGTTAGACTTAGCTTTAGGGGTTAATCCATTTATTATAGTAGCGATGAGCTCCGGTCGTCAGATTAGGGGTTAATAATTGAAGTTAGGTGTCGGCGATGTTAGGGAGGGCAGATTAGGGGTTAATACTATTTATGATAGGGTTAGTGAGGCGGATTAGGGGTTAATAACTTTATTATAGTAGCGCTCAGGTCCGCTCGGCAGATTAGGGGTTAATAAGTGTAGGCAGGTGTCGGCGACGTTGAGGGGGGCAGATTAGGGGTTAATAAATATAATATAGGGGTCGGCGGTGTTAGGGGCAGCAGATTAGGGGTACATAAGGATAACGTAGGTGGCGGCGCTTTGCGGTCGGCAGATTAGGGGTTAATTATTGTAAGTAGCTGGCGGCGACGTTGTGGGGGGCAGGTTAGGGGTTAATAAATATAATATAGGGGTCGGCGGTGTTAGGGGCAGCAGATTAGGGGTACATAGGGATAACGTAGGTTGCGGCGGTGTACGGAGCGGCAGATTAGGGGTTAATAATAATATGCAGGGGTCAGCGATAGCGGGGGCGGCAGATTAGGGGTTAATAAGTGTAAGGGTAGGGGTGTTTAGACTCGGGGTACATGTTAGAGTGTTAGGTGCAGACGTAGGAAGTGTTTCCCCATAGGAAACAATGGGGCTGCGTTAGGAGCTGAACGCTGCTTTTTTGCAGGTGTTAGGTTTTTTTTCAGCTCAAACAGCCCCATTGTTTCCTATGGGAGAATCGTGCACGAGCACGTTTTTGAGGCTGGCCGCGTCCGTAAGCAACTCTGGTATCGAGAGTTGCATTTGCGGTAAAAATGCTCTACGCTCCTTTTTTGGAGCCTAACGCAGCATTTTTTTGGACTCTCGATACCAGAGTTAATTTTATGGTGCGGCCAGAAAAAAGCCAGCGTAGCGTTAACAGCCCATCTACCGCCAAACTCCAAATCTAGGCCTAAGAATCTATGCATGCATGGTGGGAAATGTTATCTCCATTACAAGTATATTACATGAGGGCTGCTTCAAAATGAATTGCTTAGCTCAGATTGTTGATTGAAAGTGTAAAGACAAATGTTCATCAAACTTAGTATGTGTTAGTATGTATATGCGTTTTTGTGTGACTGTCTGCATATGTACAAACATTTGTGTGTCTTGGGAAATGTTAACAATTAAAGTCAAAGGTTGTCATCTATATATACAAAAAATAGCTAAAAGCTTTGTGGACACACCCAAATATTTTATTTTTAATTTTACATTTGTTTTACTAAAAATGTATGCATTTTTCTTATTTTTTTTCTAACATTTATTTTACTGAAGACTTAAAATATCAATCAGCTTTTAATAGGGAATTAGGAATAAAACCACAAATACATGTTGGTCATGATATAATGAAAGCAAAGGTTACCTTAGGAATATGTAGATGTATCTTTAAAATACCAGTTTAAATTTTAAGAACTATGTATACAATGTTAGCTTCTTTAAAGAATTAGGCACTGCTGCCATGTTAAAACCTAGGTTTCTCTTATCTAATCTTTTCTGCTGAGGGCAATTAGGGACATAGAGTGTGCAACTGTGCAAACAATGGTTTGTGGAATATACAAATGTTAAAGTAATTTTATCATTTTAAAACACTTTTTTAGCATTGCTATATTTTAAAAGTTTTCATTTGCACACTTTTTGTCTTCAATTGTCCTCAGTAGACAAAGGATAACTACTTTTTAACATGGCAGTACTCATTACTCCATAGAAACTCAGGAAAATTGAAAATTTCACAATTCAGGAAAAGGGGACAAAATAAATAATGAAAGTCTCAAGTAAATATTAAAGCGCCATCATAGTCAAAAAATTACAAGCTGTAATTTTAACCTAAGAGCATATATTTTTTAATTCTTTCAACCTTGCACTACTGCTGGTCCAGAGCAGAAATCACCGCTCAGCAGCATAAATTACACATCTGAGAAGTGTGACTAGCGCTGCCGATTCAATCAGTACTTTGGGGTTCATGAGCAGTACTTCTATAGTGTTATTTAACCCCTTTGTGGTAGATAGTCTTAGACCATGTCATTTTTCAACTATAATGATCCATTATATATATATATATATATATATATATATATATATATATATATATATATATATATATATATATATATATATATGTGTGTGTGTTATACCCTGACAAAAAAATATTATTGCTAAAAAAGACATAAAACCTGGTGGGGGTGGGGGGTGAAGTGGGCAGCAGAATTTTGAGTGCCTAGGGCAGCACAAAACCTAAATACGCCACTGCTAAATGTAAAAAAAAAATGTTATAATGCACTACACTGCAGAAAAACTAAATTCTAAGAGTGGCAGGGAGGGGGGAGGAGGGAGAGGGGATCCTAGAGTGAAGGGGTGTATAGACGGTAGGAAAATTATCTTGGAGGGGGAGGGGGTAAATGAGGGGGGCAGCTACACTACAGAAACAAAATGTGTGGGGGTTTTTTAGTAACAGAAAAGAAAAATTATAAAAAACTGGGTACTGGCAGACAGCTACTAGTATATAAGATGTCGGAAATGAGTTAGAAGGGGGAGGGTTAGAGAGCTTTTTTGGGGATCAGTGAGGTGGGAAAGTAAGGGAGTAATCCTACACTGAAAAAAATAATAATAAATGAAAAAGAAAAGGTCTAAAACTGGATACTGGCAGACTGTCTGCCAGTACTTAAGATGGGGGTGACCAGTGGAGGGTGGGGGAGGGAAGTGAGCTGTTTGAGAGGGATCAGGTAGGGATTAGGGGTGGGAAGTGTCAGGTGGGAGGTTAATCTCTACACTAAAGCTAAAATTCACTGATGGGAATAATAAAATTGTGGTTTGCAGCCTTCTTATAACCAAAAAGCAATGGCAAAGTCATATATGTCTGCTATTTTTGAGCAAAGAGGATCCCAGAGAAGCTTTTACAACCATTTGTGCCATGATTGCACTAACTGTTTGTAAATAATTTCAGTGAGAATCCTAAAGTTTATGAAAAAGTTAAAAAAAAAATATTTTATGGGATTTGGTGGAGAAATGGTGGCATGGAAAATACAAAAATTGGCCTAGATCAATACTTTGGGTTGTCTACTAAAAATATATAGTTTTAGGACAAGGATCCTTGCAGACAGATGGACGCCCTCTCACTATTAGAACTCCGGAGGGTCGGGGATCCGCTCCGGAGTTAATGCTCAAAGACCTGCTGGAAACCTGGTAACCATTGGCGGCACAGGGGACTAAGGCCTTCAACTAAACTCTGCAAAATACAAGGTAAAAGCCCGCCTTCACTGACGGATCATTTTAAGGAGAATGAAGAGGAACCGCCATATTGCCTGACTAGTGCGCAACATATTACTGTTTCTTGCAGCTCTCAAGCAGCTCTCAAGCAGCTCTCAAGCAAGCACGCGTTGGTAGCTGAGTTAAGATAAAACAGCCACATAGGTCATTGCTCCGATTTAAAAAAATTCTTAATGGGGTGATAGCACTGGAGCTGGACACACGTTAATTTACAGCTTTATTGCAGTCATACAAACAACGGGTCGGATGGAGTTGACACTTAAAGCCGTAACCAAATTACTAGATGAGCACTTTACAAGACTGATGCACATATGGTCTACTGCAAGGGACGATCTGCGAGCAGTCGTAGTGCAAAGTGCTATCAAGCATTCTATGGCCAAAGGAAAAAACAGGACAGAGTATGGAGGGGACAGTACACGTGTGCACTCTTTAGTTCAAGTGGTGCCCTCAAGACATGACCTAGCCCCAGCTATGATTAGTGCCATATATACCCAACAGCAGACTATCCAACTTGAGCAAGCTGTGATGATAGGAGGAGATGGTGCTTTAGGACCTCAGTGTCTGATAACTATTCCTGGCAGCAACATGCGGGATCTAGAATTACCTACTGCGCAATCCGAAGCGTGGAGTGCTAAAGATACCACACAAGCATCACGCATGCAGGGTAAATCTTGGACTGAGAACTCCTTACTTGCTCAAGTGAACTCCCGGCAGAACCAGAATAACCCCACTGCATATCAGGGGGCTTTGATAAAGACCGCAATTGGTGGCAAGCAAGTTCCGGCACTTCTTGTTGCACAGGCTGTGTTATGGAGCAGAGAAGCTAAGGCGCAAGTCTCACACCCTGGTAGGGACTCCCGGTCTGAGGGTTTTGTCGGGGCCCAAAGGAACTTTCAGCGTTATGGGCACTCTTCCACTGCATACCAATGGACTCTGGTTAAACTTGGAATTGGGTGAGCTGAGTGTACAGGGTCTGATATACATCTATGCCCATAGCGTATCATGATCCCTTTAAATGACAATACAACTTGGTTCCAAATTTTTATTTCATACTTCTTTCCCTCTCGTTGTGAAAGTTTAGCAATGTACTTTAACTATCTTTTATTTTTTGCTATTTTTTTTTTCTCTGGTTCATCAGTGCCTGCTTTAAGATTCACTCCTGGAGTCTCTAACTTTTTTACAGCAGAGAGTTCATTAACTCGGGTCTCATAGCCGGACATTTCTGGGTGCAGTGTCTTTGACATAGCTATTCTCTCATATGTTGATAACCTAGCCGCTATATCGTTGATGACAAGGTTACAGAAGTACCAGACTCTGGCTCGAATGACACTCCCTATTGTTCCCCATATACACTTGTTACTACTGGGAGACCTGGACATGTACCACAAGCTTATCGCTGCTTATATTACTTTTACATTCTGCCCCACGCGGAAGCAACACGCTGCTAAAAAACAAAACAAAAAAAAACAAACTTGAGTGGGGAAGAACACCAAGTCCTTCATAGAGACTTATTTGGTTATTCTGAATGTTCTCTTAATATTAGCCTATGCATATATACAGGATTGTTTGGCTTTGTCATTTTAGTTCTACTGCCATTTCCATACTTCTCACGGTATGATCTGTTTATATCTCATGGTAGAGGCACTACATCAGACGGGGAGCGCGCTATTGATAGTTTTATTGCCATACATCTGTGCCACGTTGCATCCTTATCATATATGTTAAGAGGGTTTTTCTATACACTGTGTTTTTTATAATTGATGGCATGCCTCTAGGCTTATAATGTATATACTCAATGTTATGGTTTGCTTCCAAGTTGACATATTCTGGGGTTCTCTTCAGTAGATTGAAGCACAAATGATGCATATTAACCCTTTAGTGACAGCTGACGTACCAGGTACGTCACTGAAAAACTGTCACTTAATGACAATTGACGTACCTGGTACGTCAGCCAGTAAAACGAGCACTGTAAGCGATCGGTGATCGCTTCAGCTGCTCTAACCGTATTGCTACAATGCCTGCATGTTGAGGCATTGTGCAATACGTAACTAAACTGCCGGGGAGCTTCAGATCTTAAACTCCCGGCAGTTTAGTGCATCGGAAGCATTTAATCGCTTCCGATGCTGGCCCCTGACATGCTGAGTGCCTTGTTGGGTAAAGGCACTCAGCATATGATGTTTTTTTAAAAAAAATAAAATAAAAAAAAGTGAAAATTTTAAATAAAATTAAATGTTATATACTTTGCCTGCAGACAAGATGGTGTCTGCAGGCAAGATGGTGCCGGGTGCTGCCCTTCTAAGGGCATGGCTTCAGTCTGGAGGGTGTTCCTAGCTTGCCTCATCATTAGAGGCAGGCTAGTAACATCCAATCAGAAATTGCCTCTAAATGTGATCACTTGTTAGAGTGATCACCATTTGGTTGATCAAGTCAATATTTGTAAATATTGACTATGACCACCATGGATCTGCCTCCCTCTCCTCACTTGTGGTTTAGTGAAGGAGAGAGACAGATCTGTATTGAGAGGGAGAGTGCAATTGCATTTAAATTTTGAAAAATATTAGACCCAAAGGCACTTTTCAGAGCCACTCTGTTGCATACCTCCCAACATTTCAAAATTCAAAAGAGGGACACCCCCCCCCCCGCAAAAAAATTGAAATGTGGTGGGCGGGGCTTAAAAATCATAAGACCAAAGTAATAAAAATAAAATTCTAAATAAAGTCATATATTTTAATACACTTAGGCAGCAAATCAAACACAAGCTCAAACCATTGGTATGGCTATGTGAGCGCTGTATTTAATTAACCTTTGCAAAGACGTTGCTAAATATTTTTATCTTAATTGCACATTTATTAATAAATTCTTTAAAACTACTCTCTGCATTCCCCATTAATATTCTAGATTCTGGCCTTTAAAGTCAGCAAAAATGCACAGTAGCACACTACATAGCATACACTTATACATGCAGATACACACACACACTACAAAGCATACACTTAGACATGCAGATACACACACACTACATAGCATACACTTATACATGCAGATACACACACACTACATAGCATACACTTATACATGCAGATACACACACACTACATAGCATACACTTATACATGCAGATACACACACACTACATAGCATACACTTACACACGAAGATACACACACACTACATAGCATACACTTACACATGCAGATACACACACACTACATAGCATACACTTATACATGCAGATACACACACACTACATAGCATACACTTATACATGCAGATACACACACACTACATAGCATACACTTATACATGCAGATACACACACACTACATAGCATACACTTACACATGCAGATACACACACACTACATAGCATACACTTATACATGCAGATACACACTTATACATGCAGATACACATACACACACTACATAGCTTACATTTATACATGCAGACACACACACACTACATAGCATAAACTTATACATACAGATACACACACACAGTTATGGATACAGATAGACACACACACTACATCATATATGGGTATCTGTAATTCATTGTATGGGGTCCTGGGGTTGGCAAGCACATTAGCTGGCAGTCTGCGGCTGCCACTGTTCGTTAAACTGTTTGTTACCCTGGTATTAGCACTGCTCATTGTATAAAACTGAAAGCATGCTAGTATTATCACCAGGGGTTAGATATCATCATTACCAGAGGTAGGTTAGAGAGGTCACCATTACCCGTGGTCAGAGTGTATACAGCCTTCTTACTCCTGCTTAACCCACACACCATTCCTTTTCCACAGGGAATATAACAGGTATCTAACCCTGTGAGAGCAAAGCCAGCTGCTTCTGAGTATGGGCCCAATAGAATTGTAAAAAAAAAAAAAAAAAAAAAAAAATTTTTTAAATGCATGGGGAAAATCGGGACAGACCCCTAAAATCGGGACTGTCCCGCGAAAATCGGGACAGTTGGGGGGTATGCTGTTGTTGGTATATATATATATATATATATATATATATATATATATATATATATATATATATATATATATATAATTTTTAACCCCGTCTGTGCCATTGATCTCTGCATAAGCATTGATCTTGCACAGGAGCACACAGCAGCACCTTTTTTGCTGTCTGCATTTTTTTAGGGGTTAATTTAAAAATATATTTTTTTATTAATTTTTTTGTTCCGTATATCACTGCTTTAGGCATTGATTATAGTTAATATTTTTAGGCGTTGATATCACTGCATTGATATACAGGCTCTTCTAAGAGTCATTAACACCTTCTGTGCGCAGATCACTGCTTTAGGCGGTGATTAATATTTATTTAATTTTATTGTAAGACCCAAAGTCTCTTATAATAGCAATTAACCCCTTTTTTGCTGCAGATAACTGCTTTATCACTGCTTAGGCATTGATTTAAATTTATTTAATTTTTTTTGTAATAGCCATTAACGTAGGTTCTGTGCGTAGATCACTGCTTAGGCATTGATCAATTTTATTGTAAGACCCAAAGCCATTAACCCCTTTTTGTGCCGCAGATCACTGCTTTAGGCATTGATATCACTGCTATTTAATTTGTTTGTAAAAGCCATTAACCCCTTTTCTGCAGCAGATCACTGCTTTAGGCATTGATATCACTGCAATTTTTTTTTTTTTGTAAAAGCCATTAACCCCTTTTGTGCCGCAGATCACTGCTTTAGGCATTGATATCACTACTATTTAATTTGTTAATTTTAATTTTATTGTAAGACCCAAAGTCTCTTATAATAGCCATTAACCCCTTTTGTGCTGCAGATAACTGCTTTATCACTGCTTAGGCATTGATTTCAATTTATTAATTTTTTTTTTGTAAGAGCCATTAACGTTGGTTCTGTGCGTAGATCACTGCTTAGGCATTGATTAATTTTATTGTAAGACCCAAAGCCATTAACCCCTTTTGTGCCGCAGATCACTGCTTTAGGCATTGATATCACTGCTATTTAATTTGTTTGTAAAAGCCATTAACCCCTTTTCTGCAACAGATCACTGCTTTAGGCATTGATATCACTGCTATTTAATTTGTTTGTAAAAGCCATTAACCCCTTTTGTGCCGCAGATCACTGCTTTAGGCATTGATATCACTGCTATTTAATTTGTTTGTAAAAGCCATTAACCCCTTCTGTGTGTAGATAACTGCTTTAGGCATTAATATATATTTATAATGGCACAGCGTTTTTATACTGCTGACGAGGCTTATGCCATCCTGGCTTCAGATTCTGAGGCCTCTGCCTCTGACGCAGGCTCTGATTTTGACCCTGGTCAGTGCTCAGATACATCATCTAGTGAAATAAGTGTATCTAGAAATGAATCTAGTGCTAGTGATGTATCTGTGGCTTCTGAGCCCCCTGCCAGAAGGAGACGTGTTGCTCCAGCTGCTGAGGAGTGGTTAGTGCCTAATCTCCAGAGGCCAGATATCCCTCCTTTCACAGAAAATCCTGGCATCAATCTGGATGTCACAGGATTTACCCCCCTTCAATTTATGCAGCTTTTTTATGGGGAATGATGTTTTGGGGAACATTGTCTCCCAAACTAATGTGTATGCCCAGCAATTCCGTGCTGCTAAGCCTCAGTCTTTTTGGGCAAAGCAGCAATGGGCCTCCATTGACGTGTCAGAATTTCTAAAATTCTGGGCACTCACAATGCTGATGGGCATAATCAAGAAGCCATCCATCCGCTCCTACTGGAGCACTAGCCCCATCTGCTGTACCCCCATTTACAGACAGTCTATGCCTAGGCAAAGGTATGAAATGATACTTTGTTTCATGCATTTTAATGACAACAGCCTTTGCCTCCCTAGGGAGCATCCCCAATTTGACAGGCTGTACAAGATCCGCCCCCTGATAACCCACTTCACTGCCAGGTTTGCAGAGGCTTATACACCTGGAAAGAATATCTGCGTAGATGAATCCCTGATGAAGTATAAGGCAAGGCTGGGATTCAAGCAGTATATTCCTTCCAAGCGCTCCAGGTATGGAGTGAAAGTGTATAAGCTCTGTGAGAGCGACAGTGGGTATACTCAGGCCTTCCGGGTGTATGAGGGAAAGGATACCCAGCTTGACCCTCCAGGTTGCCCAGAACATATGGGAACCAGTGGCAAGATTGTCTGGGACCTAATTCAACCCCTAATGAACAAAGGGTACCACTTGTATCTTGATAATTTCTATACAAGTGTCCTTTTATTCAAGCTACTGTATTGTTTTGATACAGTAGCTTGCGGTACTATCCGTAAGAACCGCATAGGATTCCCAGAGCAACTGTCACGCACCCTGCTACGAAGGGGGGAGACCTCAGCTCTGCGCCAAGAGGAGCTCTTGGCAGTCAAATATAGAGACAAGAAGGATGTATACCTTCTCAGCTCCATCCACACTGAAAGGACTGTGGAGGTCTCTGTACGTGGCACAGCTGAGGTCACAAACAAGCCAGTGTGCATCAAGGCCTATAACCGGCATATGGGTGGGGTTGATCTGGCAGATCAGCTGCTTCAACCCTACCTAATTATGCGGAAGACAAGGGCCTGGTACAAAAAGGCTTTCTTGTTGAACAAAAAAGCAAATCCCGAAATGAAACTCACTTTTTTGCAGTTCCAGCTCCAGGTCATTTTGGTGATTTTGTACCAAGATGCACCTGCTCCCCAGGCGGTGATGGGGGAAAGCAGAGTTGGGGCTACCCACTTTATTTTTAAAATTCCTCATACTACCACACAGCAGAAACCACAAAAAAGATGCAGAGTCTGCTATAAAAGGGGGCTGAGAAAGGATACCACATTCTACTGTCCTGATTGCCCTGGACAACCTGGACTCTGCATTGGTGACTGCTTTAAACGCTACCATACATTGGTGAAATTTTAATTTTTTTTACATTTACTGTTCCTGAATTTATTTATTTATTTACTTTTACTGCTCCAGACTTTTTCTTTGCAATAACTTACAACAGGATCTCCTAAATTATAGTCAAAAAGCAGTGTGTGTGTAAAACTGAAAATTGAAAAATTACCATCATACACTGTCTCCAATTTGTTTGGCTAAAACGGTTCCATCAAAGGCATCAAAGCACTCCATATACAATACCTTGGGGTGTCAACATTTCAAATATATACACTTTCATGCCAATAAATAGACCTGGGGTATGCGATTGGCCCCAAACTAAAGATAGGCCTATGAGAAGAAATACACTCACTTTTAACTAAAATTACAAGACATAAAATTCTAACAGAACCTTCCCAAACTCCTGGCAAACCTATGCATGGGGGACATAGGTGTACTCAGGAGGTCTTACAGAAAACAACCTGTATTGTGTTTTTGCAATAACTTACAACAGGCTCTCCTAAATTATAGTCAAACAATGTAAAACTGAAAATTAAAAAATTACCACCATACACTGTCTCCATTTTACACTCCATTTTATCTTGCACATTGAGAAAGGCCGCTACTCGTCCGAAACGCGTTTGTGTGAAGCATGCTAGTTTGAATGGTGTTTGATTTTAATTATCTTTATCTTTTGATACTCCACTCAATAAGTAATTTTTCTGCAAGGGACTCGAACACAGCATTGAAGCCATCCCTGTCACCTGAAGCCAGCGTATCCAGTTACTGGCCAGGAATACAGGGGGGTGGCGGAATCTGTGTTTATCATCTCGGTATATTGCAGTTGGTAATTTAAATGTGTGTGTGTGGAGCACATTTATCCCAGTTGTAATTTCAAATACATTTTAATGGTGGTTTAATAAATAATAAGTTTTAACTTATCTATCTCCTCAACTATTAGTTGAATTTGTCTCAACATATTTACCATAATTACAGGAATGAGTGCTAATTAACCCCTTCTTGTCCAGCCTTCCCCTACCCTGTTTATCTTACAATTTTTAAGGGTTAGCACCAGGGATTATCATATCCCTTATTCCTATATATAAATTATCACTGTGCCAAGACTCCCTTTTTCTTTGTACAAGTCATAAAATTGTAACAGAACCTTCCCAAAATCCTGGCAAACCTATACATGGGGGGGCATAGGTGTACTCAGGAGGTCTTACAGAAAACAACCTGGACTGTTTTCTTGCAATAACTTTTACCACGTTCTCCAACACAGCCAAAAAGCAATGTGTGTGTAAAAATAAAAAATACCACCACACACTTTCTCCAAAGACTGGCGATTGAATTAGTGCATGGAAAGTGTTAAAATACCACCATTTGAAATACCCTAGGGTGTCTACTTTTCAAAAATATATGGTTTGTTGGGGGTAAATTACATTGGCTGGCTTCAGAAATGTTCCAAATAGGACATGGGTGCATGATGACAGATGTGAAAATTTCAAGTTGGAAAACTGGAATGTGCCCCCTAAAAATAAGGCCTTTTAGCCCCCAGGGAACCCAACACACCTATACATGGGTGGTATCACTGTACTCAGGAGATGTTGTTGAACACATATTGAGGTGTTTTTTGATAGTAACACATAACAGGAATTGAGAATCCATGCCTAAAGTACAATGTGTATGAAAAATAACACAAAAAAATGACTACCTAAAAGTTTGCCAAAGACTGGTGCTTGAATTAGTGCATGGAAAGTGTTAAAATACCACCATTTGAAATACCCTAGGGTGTCTACTTTTCAAAAATATATGGTTTGTTGGGGGTAAATTACATTGGCTGGCTTCAGAAATGTTCCAAATAGGACATGGGTGCATGATGACAGATGTGAAAATTTCAAGTTGGAAAACTGGAATGCGCCACCTAACAATAAGGCCTTTTAGCCCCCAGGGAACCCAACACACCTATACATGGGTGGTATCACTGTACTCAGGAGATGTTGTTGAACACATATTGAGGTGTTTTTTGATAGTAACACATAACAGGAATTGAGAATCCATGCCTAAAGTACAAAGTGTAGGAAAAATAACACAACAAAATGACTACCCAAAAGTTTGACAAAGACTGGTGGTTTAATTAGTGCATGGAAAGTGTTAAAATACCACCATTTGAAATACCCTAGGGTGTCTACTTTTCAAAAATATAAGGTTTTTTGGGGGTAAATTACATTGGCTGGCTTCAGAAATGTTCCAAATAGGACATGGGTGCATGATGACAGATGTGAAAATTTCAAGTTGGAAAACTGGAATGCGCCCCCTAAAAATAAAGCCTATTAGCCCCCAGAGAACCCGACACACCTATACATGGGTGGTATCACTGTACTCAGGAGATGTTGTTGAACACATATTGAGGAGTTTTTTGACAGTAACACATAACATGAATTGAGAATCCATGCCTAAAGTACAATGTGTATGAAAAATAACACAAAAAAATGACTACCCAAAAGTTTGACAAAGACTGGTGGCTGAATTAGTGCATGGAAAGTGTTAAAATACCACCATTTGAAATACCCTAGGGTGTCTACTTTTCAAAAATATATGGTTTGTTGGGAGTAAATTACATTGGCCGGCTGCAGGAATGTTCCAAATAGGACATGGGTGCATGATGACATGTGAAAATTCCAAGTTGGAAAACTGGAATGCGCCTCCTAAAAATAAAGCCTATTAGCCCTTAGAGAACCCGACACACCTATACATGGGTGGTATCACTGTACTCAGGAGATGTTGCTGAACACATATTGGGGTGTTATTTGGTAGTAACCCTTAACATTCTCAGTACATGTATTCTTAAATTGCTATTTTGTCAAAAATTCACCACTTATTTTTTTTCTTTTAAAACTTTGGCATTGATTGGTGCTAAACTGGTTGCATGAAGAGAGTCAAAATACCCCAAGTTTAATACCTTAGGTTGTCTTCTTTTTAAAAATATATACATGTGAAGGATTATTCAGTGATTCCTGACAGATATCAGTGTTCCAATGTAACTATCTCTAGTTTTGAAAAAAAATGTTTTGGAAATAGCAGTGTGCTACTTGTACTTATTGCCCTATAACTTGCAAAAAAAGCAAGGGGCATATAAACATTGGGTATTTCTAAACTCAGGACAAAAATTTGAAACTATTTAGCATGTTTTTTTTTTTTTGGTGGTTGTAGATGTGTAATAGATTTTGGGGGTCAAAGTTAGAAAAAGTGTGTTTTTTTTCCATTTTTTCCTCATACTTTATATTTTTTTTATAGTAAGTTATATGATATGATGAAAATAATGGTATCTTTAGAAAGTTCATGTAATGGCGAGAAAAACGGTATATAATATGTGTGGGTACAGTAAATGAATAAGAGGAAAATTACAGCTAAACACAAACACTGCAGAAATGTAAAAATAGCCATTGTCATTAAGGGTAAGAAATTTGAAAAATGGTCCGGTCATTAAGGGGTTAATGTTGATATCCCTTTGCCCCAATTCACAGTTTTATTATTTATCCTGGGAATATTCTTTCTGATATTTTGAATGTAAAATATACTGTAACAACGTTACTGGGTTCTGCCTACTCAGGGGATGCGAATGTATACCTACCCATATCTACTGTTATGACCCTTTTAATACCAAGTGGCTATTAACTTTTAAGCTATTTGTAGAAGCACTGTATATCTCATACCCATAATGAAAGTTCCTATGTGGCGTGTTGCAATTTAATTATCCTAGAGCTCACATATTATACGCTCCTGACTTTCTAAGACCAAGTGCCCTAAACTGGGTATATCAAGCCCTTGATAATGCAGCCTGGTCATTCCTTATCTTAATAACTGTCAAACCAATGAGACTGATATAGTGCCATTTTAAGACATTCTTGCTAATAATGCTATGTGACTTTGATGTTACTCTATCTCGCTGTTTGCTTTAACTATATAGCTTGCTCTGTCCAATCTGGGGGCATGAGGAGGCCCTCAGCGGGGACAAGTATATATCGCCATTGCATTCTTATGTATCATTATTTCACTTGTTTGAGTAATTAATATGTGTTTCTCCTCCTGGGCCAGTGGCCAGGGCCCTAAAGGAGTCCACATAAAGGAAGTTTAACCTGCAAATATGCAAATCTTTGGTTAATTAATATAAATTCTTATATGCAGTGAGATGAAGGGTTAGACAGGGAATTGGACTCCATTGTCACGGGATTCTCACACTGTAGTCAAATGTTGTGTTTCTCATGGGCACGTTTTATCTCACAGAAAGATGTGAGACATTTATTATATCCAGAACAGGTAACATTGGTCTTTAACTCCCAGAGGCCTAGATTTAGAGTTCGGCGGTAAAAGGGCTGTTAACGCTCCGCGGGTTTTTTTCTGGCCGCACCATAAATTTAACTCTGGTATCGAGAGTTCAAACAAATGCTGCGTTAGGCTCCAAAAAAGGAGCGTAGAGCATTTTTACCGCAAATGCAACTCTCGATACCAGAGTTGCTTACGGACGCGGCCGGCATCAAAAACGTGCTCGTGCACGATTCTCCCATAGGAAACAATGGGGCTGTTTGAGCTGAAAAAAAACCTAACACCTGCAAAAAAGCAGCGTTCAGCTCCTAACGCAGCCCCATTGTTTCCTATGGGGAAACACCTCCTAAGTCTGCACCTAACACCCTAACATGTACCCCGAGTCTAAACACCCCTAACCTTACACTTATTAACCCCTAATCTGCCGCCCCCGCTATCGCTGACCCCTGCATTACACTTTTAACCCCTAATCTGCCGCTCCGTAAACCGCCGCCACCTACGTTATCCCTATGTACCCCTAATCTGCTGCCCTAACATCGCCGACCCCTATGTTATATTTATTAACCCCTAATCTGCCCCCCACAACGTCGCCGACACCTACCTACACTTATTAACCCCTAATCTGCCGAGCGGACCTGAGCGCTACTATAATAAAGTTATTAACCCCTAATCCGCCTCACTAACCCTATCATAAATAGTATTAACCCCTAATCTGCCCTCCCTAACATCGCCGACACCTACCTTCAATTATTAACCCCTAATCTGCCGACCGGAGCTCACCGCTATTCTAATAAATGTATTAACCCCTAAAGCTAAGTCTAACCCTAACACTAACACCCCCCTAAGTTAAATATAATTTTTATCTAACGAAATAAATTAACTCTTATTAAATAAATAATTCCTATTTAAAGCTAAATACTTACCTGTAAAATACATCCTAATATAGCTACAATATAAATTATAATTATATTATAGCTATTTTAGGATTAATATTTATTTTACAGGCAACTTTGTAATTATTTTAACCAGGTACAATAGCTATTAAATAGTTAAGAACTATTTAATAGTTACCTAGTTAAAATAATTACAAATTTACCTGTAAAATAAATCCTAACCTAAGATATAATTAAACCTAACACTACCCTATCAATAAAATAATTAAATAAACTACCTACAATTACCTACAATTAACCTAACACTACACTATCAATAAATTAATTAAACACAATTGCTACAAATAAATAACATTAAATAAACTATCTAAAGTACAAAAAATAAAAAAGAACTAAGTTACAGAAAATAATAAAATATTTACAAACATAAGAAAAATATTACAACAATTTTAAACTAATTACACCTACTCTAAGCCCCCTAATAAAATAACAAAGCCCCCCAAAATAAAAAATTCCCTACCCTATTCTAAAATACAAATATTACAAGCTCTTTTACCTTACCAGCCCTGAACAGGGCCCTTTGCGGGGCATGCCCCAAGAATTTCAGCTCTTTTGCCTGTAAAAAAAAACATACTATACCCCCCCCCAACATTACAACCCACCACCCACATACCCCTAATCTAACCCAAACCCCCCTTAAATAAACCTAACACTACCCCCCTGATGATCTTCCTACCTTGTCTTCACCATGCCAGGTTCACCGATCCGTCCTGGCTCCAAGATCTTCATCCAACCCAAGCGGGGGCTAGACATCCACTGAAGAAGTCCAGAAGAGGGTCCAAAGTCTTCCTCCTATCCGGCAAGAAGAGGACATCCGGACCGGCAAACATCTTCTCCAAGCGGCATCTTCTATCTTCTTCCATCCGATGACGACCGGCTCCATCTTGAAGACCTCCAGCGCGGATCCATCCTCTTCTTCCGACGACTAGACGACGAATGACGGTTCCTTTAAGGGACGTCATCCAAGATGGCGTCCCTCGAATTCCGATTGGCTGATAGGATTCTATCAGCCAATCGGAATTAAGGTAGGAATTTTCTGATTGGCTGATGGAATCAGCCAATCAGAATATAGTTCAGTCCGATTGGCTGATCCAATCAGCCAATCAGATTGAGCTCGCATTCTATTGGCTGATCGGAACAGCCAATAGAATGCGAGCTCAATCTGATTGGCTGATTGGATCAGCCAATCGGATTGAACTATATTCTGATTGGCTGATTCCATCAGCCAATCAGAAAATTCCTACCTTAATTCCGATTGGCTGATAGAATCCTATCAGCCAATCGGAATTCGAGGGACGCCATCTTGGATGACGTCCCTTAAAGGAACCGTCATTCGTCGTCTAGTCGTCGGAAGAAGAGGATGGATCCGCGCTGGAGGTCTTCAAGATGGAGCCGGTCGTCATCGGATGGAAGAAGATAGAAGATGCCGCTTGGAGAAGATGTTTGCCGGTCCGGATGTCCTCTTCTTGCCGGATAGGAGGAAGACTTTGGACCCTCTTCTGGACTTCTTCAGTGGATGTCTAGCCCCCGCTTGGGTTGGATGAAGATCTTGGAGCCAGGACGGATCGGTGAACCTGGCATGGTGAAGACAAGGTAGGAAGATCATCAGGGGGGTAGTGTTAGGTTTATTTAAGGGGGGTTTGGGTTAGATTAGGGGTATGTGGGTGGTGGGTTGTAATGTTGGGGGGGGGGTATAGTATGTTTTTTTTTACAGGCAAAAGAGCTGAAATTCTTGGGGCATGCCCCGCAAAGGGCCCTGTTCAGGGCTGGTAAGGTAAAAGAGCTTGTAATATTTGTATTTTAGAATAGGGTAGGGAATTTTTTATTTTGGGGGGCTTTGTTATTTTATTAGGGGGCTTAGAGTAGGTGTAATTAGTTTAAAATTGTTGTAATATTTTTCTTATGTTTGTAAATATTTTATTATTTTCTGTAACTTAGTTCTTTTTTATTTTTTGTACTTTAGATAGTTTATTTAATGTTATTTATTTGTAGCAATTGTGTTTAATTAATTTATTGATAGTGTAGTGTTAGGTTAATTGTAGGTAATTGTAGGTAGTTTATTTAATTATTTTATTGATAGGGTAGTGTTAGGTTTAATTATATCTTAGGTTAGGATTTATTTTACAGGTAAATTTGTAATTATTTTAACTAGGTAACTATTAAATAGTTCTTAACTATTTAATAGCTATTGTACCTGGTTAAAATAATTACAAAGTTGCCTGTAAAATAAATATTAATCCTAAAATAGCTATAATATAATTATAATTTATATTGTAGCTATATTAGGATGTATTTTACAGGTAAGTATTTAGCTTTAAATAGGAATTATTTATTTAATAAGAGTTAATTTATTTCGTTAGATAAAAATTATATTTAACTTAGGGGGGTGTTAGTGTTAGGGTTAGACTTAGCTTTAGGGGTTAATACATTTATTAGAATAGCGGTGAGCTCCGGTCGGCAGATTAGGGGTTAATAATTGAAGGTAGGTGTCGGCGATGTTAGGGAGGGCAGATTAGGGGTTAATACTATTTATGATAGGGTTAGTGAGGCGAATTAGGGGTTAATAACTTTATTATAGTAGCGCTCAGGTCCGCTCGGCAGATTAGGGGTTAATAAGTGTAGGTAGGTGTCGGCGACGTTGTGGGGGGCAGATTAGGGGTTAATAAATATAACATAGGGGTCGGCGATGTTAGGGGTAGCAGATTAGGGGTACATAGGGATAACGTAGGTGGCGGCGATTTGCGGTCGGAAGATTAGGGGTTAATTATTTTAAGTAGCTTGCGGCGACGTTGTGGGGGGCAAGTTAGGGGTTAATAGATATAATACAGGGGTCGGCGGTGTTAGGGGCAGCAGATTAGGGGTACATAAGTATAACGTAGGTGGCGGTCGGCAGATTAGGGGTTAAAAATTTTAATCGAGTGGCGGCGATGTGGGGGGACCTCGGTTTAGGGGTACATAGGTAGTTTATGGGTGTTAGTGTACTTTAGGGTACAGTAGTTAAGAGCTTTATAAACCGGCGTTAGCCAGAAAGCTCTTAACTCCTGCTATTTTCAGGCGGCTGGAATCTTGTCGTTAGAGCTCTAACGCTCACTTCAGAAACGACTCTAAATACCAGCGTTAGAAAGATCCCATTGAAAAGATAGGCTACGCAAATGGCGTAGGGGGATCTGCGGTATGGAAAAGTCGCGGCTGAAAAGTGAGCGTTAGACCCTTTAATCACTGACTCCAAATACCAGCGGGCGCCCAAAACCAGCGTTAGGAGCCTCTAACGCTGGTTTTGACGGCTACCGCCGAACTCTAAATCTAGGCCAGAGTGTGTTAAGTCTAATCTCCCTTATATATATTTATATTAGAAATTCAGCTCTAGGCTACCCCCCCCCCCCCCACTTGGTAGAGCCCTTACTAGGGTTCCGAATAGGCGAACTATTTTCACCTCAAATCTTTTCATTTTATAAGAAATATGTGCCCTGATTGACTTGAATCAATTGCGTATGTCTTGAACAGTAAACTATGAGTCTATATAATGTTATTCTTTTTTTTTTTGTGTGTTTAGTATATGTTAATACATTTTGGACATGCTGGTTTGAATTTCATGTTTAAGTTTATCAGAGCAGGGGTCCTGCGTGACCCCAATTGTTATATTCAACTTCTAAACCAAATAAAAATTTATTTAAAAAAAAAAAATGTAGTGATGGAAACAATGCTTAACATGCTCTTTTTTGGTAAAGTTTTAGTCTGAAATTCCCGGTCCTTAAGGGGATAATTTCAGGTATTCAACTAGAAAGGGTTCAAATGTGTGTGTATACAGTATATATATATATATATATATATATATATATATAAGGTTAACAAGAACTTTATGAGCAGGGGCATTGCTAGGGACACAACAATTTAAGGCAAGACCCCAAGACAACATTTAGTGGCCATAAGAACATTCCACAACAACATACCTTAGATAAATTGTGTACTTACCTCTTCATCCTCTGCATCTTCTTCCTTTTCCTCTAGTATTGTGCCCAGTGTGTAACAGTAAATTATTGGCCTATATCGCCATTAAGAGGGATATCATTTAAAATCCATCAATCCCTTATATATTTCAGACTAGAAATCAAAAGACAGAACATCATTCAGCATCTGCAGAAGACAAGATAAGAAGAATATTGTTATATGGACAATCCCAGTCTCATGTGTAACTTCTATTGTGTTTATCTGTCTTCATTTAATGGGATAGGGAGGTAAAAAATGAAATGTGCATTAATAGTGAATAATGTGATACTGTAAGAGCAGACCAAGATGTACTTAGTGGACACCTACAGTAACATAAATTCCCTTCCTTGCTCTCTCTAAACAAATAACAATTAAATTAACAGTTATTCTACTTACATTCTCAGCCTGCATATGAAGGATAAATCACAAGAATTCACTGAATACTTCTTGTTTGCTTTAGAGCAAGAATCCAATGCTGTAAACTACACCTCCAATAGCACCAGTGAAGACTCTTACCTAAAGCACACAGTAATAAAGTAGCATACTGTGACATCATAAGGTGATGGAATACTGTGCCATCATCAGATTCTGCACTAGCTTGTTACCATGGATACCAGATAAACAAATACCATTTAGCATTACTGTATATGACTGATATAATATTGTATTAACTCTTTGTATGCTAAAGCCCAGCATACATTTTCCACACTTTGGTGTATACTTAAATACCAGAAACAATGTTGACATTTGTTCTGAGTTTAAAATGTTTCTATAGAACAAAAGTTGACATTTGAAGGTTGAATCTTCTGGAAATCTGTGTAAGTCTAGGGGAATTGATATTTAAAAAGAGCATTAGCTATTTATACAATAAATTATAATTTATGTAATTTAGCGATCCACTTGTAATCTAGCCCAGGGCTGCTAGGATTTCATACAACCTTCTAGCTCTTAGACAGCTTATGTGCACTTTGCAAGGTGTTGTAATATTGTGTAAGGTGCGTGTGGTACAAAGAATATTTTACACTGAAGGCACTTTTGGTGCATTACATCATTGCTTCTTTTCTACACCATATCATGTTATTATTGGATATAAATACATGAGTAGGCCATAAGAAAATTGTATATAACTACCAATAAAAATAACGATTTCCTTGGGAAAAAGATAAGAACTGAGCACATATTTTTTTCCCTCCACAGGGTTTTCAGATGCAAACACAATACAATACATTAGCTATTTGCACGTTTTTTTCCTATGTTTTGTTATGTACAAGCTCAGTTAATAAATGTGACGTTAAAAATTTACTTTCACATTCACTGCATATTCTTTGCTCCTCTGTCCGGCCAGTGAAAACCAGACTGTGCTTCAAGGTGTTGCCCTGCTGCCGATCTTTATGTTAGGAGACACCGGTTCCAAGGGTGTTGCAGTCTCCTGGTTATCACCAGTATGCAAAAACACCAAAAATGGCGGTGAGCCACCTCTTTAATTCTGCTGCCCCTCACAGCTACAAAACACTCCATCATAGCAGTGTTGGAACTCCAGGGTCCGGTCGCACCTGCTGACCCCCCCTTCCCCTGTGGCGGAGTGGAAGGGCCCCGTGGCACCTGTGACCTTTTCAATCCTGGAAGTTCTGCCACTGCTCATATCACTATACAGTGCAGCACATTCACTGTTTGTGTAAAGATATTACATCATTATACAGCACAGCATATTCATCAGAATATATATACTTACATGCTCATCATATTTATACAGCGCAGTGTACTCCTCAGGGTATAGTGTATAGAAACTGACATCTTTATACAGCACAGCATACTCATCAGAATATATATACTCACATGCTCATCATATTTATACAGCGCAGTGTACTCATCAGGATATAGTGTATAGAAACTGACATCTTTATACAGCACAGCATACTCATCAGAATATATATACTCACATGCTCATCATATTTATACAGAGCAGTGTACTCCTCAGGGTATAGTGTATAGAAACTGACATCTTTATACAGCACAGCATACTCATCAGAAATTTATATACTCACATGCTCATCATATTTATACAGTGCAGTGTACTCCTCAGGGTATAGTGTATAGAAACTGACATCTTTATACAGCACAGCATACTCATCAGAATATATATATATACTCACATGCTCATCATATTTATACAGCACAGCATACTCATCAGAATATATATACTCACATGCTCATCATATTTATACAGGGCAGTGTACTCATCAGGGTATAGTGTATAGAAACTGACATCTTTATACAGCACAGCATACTCATCAGAATATATATATATATACTCACATGCTCATCATATTTATACAGCACAGCATACTCATCAGAATATATATACTCACATGCTCATCATATTTATACAGGGCAGTGTACTCATCAGAATATATATACTCACATGCTCATCATATTTATACAGTGCAGTGTACTCCTCAGGGTATAGTGTATAGAAACTGACATCTTTATACAGCACAGCATACTCATCAGAATATATATATATACTCACATGCTCATCATATTTATACAGCACAGCATACTCATCAGAATATATATACTCACATGCTCATCATATTTATACAGGGCAGTGTACTCATCAGAATATATATACTCACATGCTCATCATATTTATACAGTGCAGTGTACTCATCAGGGTATAGTGTATAGAAACTGACATCATTATACAGCACAGCATACTCATCAGAATATATATACTCACATGCTTATCATATTTATACAGCGCAGTGTACTCATCAGGGTATAGTGTATAGAAACTGACATCATTATACAGCACAGCATACTCATCAGAATATACAGTGAGGCAAAAAAGTATTTAGTCAGCCACCAATTGTGCAAGTTCTCCCACTTAAGAAGACGAGAGAGGCCTGTAATTTTCATCATAGGTATACCTCAACTATGAGAGACAAAATGTGGAAACAAATCTAGACAATCACATTGTCTGATTTGGAAAGAATTTATTTGCAAATTATGGTGGAAAATAAGTATTTGGTCAATATCAAAAGTTCATCTCAATACTTTGTTATATATCCTTTGTTGGCAATGACAAAGGTCAAACGTTTTCTGTAAGTCTTCACAAGGTTGTCACACACTGTTGATGGTATGTTGGCCCATTTCTGCATGCAGTTCTCTAGAGCAGTGATGTTTTGGGGCTGTCGCTGGGCAACACAGACTTTCAACTCCCTCTAAAGGTTTTCTATGGGGTTGAGATCTGGAGACTGGCTAGGCCACTCCAGGACCTTGAAATGCTTCTTACGAAGCCACTCCTTCATTGCCTGGGCGGTGTGTTTGGGATCATTGTCATGCTGAAAGACCGAGCCACATATCATCTTCAATGCCCTTGCTGATGGAAGGAGGTTTGCACTCAAAATCTCACGATACATTGCCCCATTCATTCTTTCATGTACACGGATCAGTTGTCCTGTTCCCTTTGCAGAGAAACAGCCCCAAAGCATGATGTTGCCACCCCCATGCTTCACAGTAGGTATGGTGTTCTTTGGTTGCAACTCAGCATTCTCTCCTCCAAACAGTTCTACTTTGGTTTTATCTGACCATATGACATTCTCCCAATCCGCTTCTGGATCATCCAAATGCTCTCTAGCATACTTCAGACGGGCCCGGACATGTACTGGCTTAAGCAGGGGGACACGTCTGGCACTGCAGGATCTGAGTCCCTGGCGGCGTAGTGTGTTACTGATGGTAGCCTTTGTTACGTTGGTCCCAGATCTCTGCAGGCCATTCACTAGATCCCCCGTGTAGTTCTGGGATGTTTACTCACCGTTCTTGTGATAATTTTGACCCCACAGGGTGAGATCTTGCGTGGAGCCCCAGATCGAGGGAGATTATCAGTGGTCTTGTATGTCTTCCATTTTCTAATCATTGCTCCCACAGTTGATTTCTTCACACCAAGCTGCTTGCCTATTGCAGATTCAGTCTTCCCAGCCTGGTGCAGGTCTACAATTTTGTTTCTGGTGTCCTTCAACAGCTCTTTGGTCTTCACCATAGTGGAGTTTGGAGTGTGACTGTTTGAGGTTGTGGACAGGTGTCTTTTATAATGATAACAAGTTCAAACAGGTGCCATTAATACAGGTAATGAGTGGAGGACAGAGGAGCCTCTTAAAGAAGAAGATACAGGTCTGTGAGAGCCAGAAATCTTGCTTGTTTGTAGGTGACCAAATACTTATTTTCCACCATAATATGCAAATAAATTCTTTCCAAATCAGACAATGTGATTGTCTGGATTTGTTTCCACATTTTGTCTCTCATAGTTGAGGTATACCTATGATGAAAATTACAGGCCTCTCTCATCTTCTTAAGTGGGAGAACTTGCAACATTGGTGGCTGACTAAATACTTTTTTGCCCCACTGTATATATATATATATATATATATAATTTTTATTTTAAGAAGAAAAAGTGATACATAATATCACTTACAAAAGACTGGGATTTTAGCACTCTTTTAGTAATAATAAATAAGCTACACTCTAATGATACAGTATCAAACTTGTGGGTTTATTGTGTGTCAGGCAAATCAAGAGACCTGAACAGGACAAGATGTATAAATACATTAGAAACACTAATTACATATGAAGTGAAATACTAAAATATATTCTAGAATTCTTTCTAGGACATAAAAATAGGACGGGTCCCTATGACAACCAGGCTGATTCAGATAATAACATGAAAAGCGTGAGCCATTTTAGTTCAAAATTAGGTGAGAGTTAGAAATACTCTGCACAAGTCGTCAGACCTTTCACGGTTTTAGTAATCAACTGAAACAGACTTTACAGCGCCACCTCTGACTAAGCATAGCATAAGACAAAAAATTAATTGTGCATATATAGTGGAACATAAGGACCATTTTTCTGTATGTACATTGTCAATTCAAACCTGAAAAGACCCACTTATATATGGCAAAAGGTCAAATGCAAGAGAATATGGTATCACTTGTCATGAAAATTAATAATTGAGTAGCATGAGCAATTTCAGCAGAAGAAAACAGTTCAGTAGATATCAATATAGTATGAGTAGATGCTCCGTTAATATGCAGCTATTCCTTGCAAGGAACTGTTATCATAGCAGAGTATAGGCATACATGCAGTAGAAATCAAAAGCGGCATATGTCAGGCAATAGAAAAGTTCACCAAACCAGGTTGGGATATGTAAAAATAGCAACAGAAAGTCAAGCAATTAGTACGTCAGTAGGAAATGCAGGTACTGACATTAAGGAGCCAAGCGTTTAGTTGTATTATAAACAGGAATAGTAGAGATTACAGGAAAAGGCACAGGAGGATACTCTTATGTTGTTATACTGTACCCCTTTGTCGACTGCGCCATTCCTTATCATCTTAAATAGTGTCGTCCGGCCGTCAGTGCCAGGTATTACATGCTTCAGGTGGATTAGGGATTTTCCCTTTCTTTCCCTCTCCTCCTCCTTTCGGGAAACACTTGTTCGTTCACTGGGTTTTTTTGCTTGCCTTTTTCTCCCGGATGTGCTGTATTAAGAAGTTGGCCGCCTTTGCCGTCTGCTGGGCTAAGAAAGATGTAGCCAAATCAATTTTGTTAGACTTTCTTAAAAGCCGCTTGTTGTGCTCCGCTTTGCTCAGTAACTAGCTCAATCAACGTGGAAGATCACGTGAGTCCGGTCAGCCTATTGCCAACGCGCGTTTCACCCCCTCGTCACACAGGGATAGACGGGGCATCCTCAGGGCATATTGCAAGGACTTCATGTGTGCTAATTTATAGTATAGCACAGCCAAAAACCGCCCATAAGCGGAGGTGAATGTTTAAACAATAAAAAAATACAAAAACACATGTTAATTTACAATTATGTAAAAGTGAAACATTTACTAAATTTTAGTGATGGACCTTTTGTGGGTGCTGATAATTTTCTCTTTAATAAGGAGAGACCATTATCACAGTCTCATATTTATTGGATGCCGCAACCTAAGTGCAAATATCTTATTGCAAATAGCTTGCCATATCCAACTTCTCATTCATTCCGCCTAAACCAGTGGTAGACAGGTTAAAAATCCACCTGCATTCTTTCTGCAGCAGGATTTTATCGTTATTGCCCCCTCTGCCACTGGTAATTCCTCTGTCTATACCTACAACTCTCATACTATCTGGTAAGCTATTGTGAAAGACTTCAAAGTGTCTAGCCACACTGCTACTTTGTGCCTTATTTCTTTCATGTAATTAGCAAGAGTCCATGAGCTAGTGACGTATGGGATATACATTCCTACCAGGAGGGGCAAAGTTTCCCAGACCTTAAAATGCCTATAAATACACCCCTCACCACACCCGCAATTCAGTTTTACAAACTTTGCCTCCCATGGAGGTGGTGAAGTAAGTTTGTGCTAGATTCTTCGTTGATATGCGCTTCGCAGCAAGCTGAAGCCCGGTTTTCCTCTCAGAGTGCAGTGAATGTCAGAGGGATATGAAGAGTATTGCCTATTTGAATACAATGGTCTTCTTCTACGGGATCTATTTCATAGGTTCTCTGTTATCGGTCGTAGAGATTCATCTCTTACCTCCCTTTTCAGATCGACGATATACTCTTATATACCATTACCTCTACTGATTCTCGTTTCAGTACTGGTTTGGCTATCTACTATATGTAGATGAGTGTCCTGGGGTAAGTAAGTCTTATTTTTTGTGACACTCTAAGCTATGGTTGGGCACTTTATATGTAAGGTTCTAAATATATGTCTTTAAACTTATATTTGCCATGATTCAGGATAATCAGTATTCCTTAAATTCAGACTGTCAGTTTCATTATTTGGGATAATGCATATGAATAAATATTTCTCCAACATTGGTGTGTCCGGTCCACGGCGTCATCCATTACTTGTGGGAAATGTTCTCCCCACGGGGAAAGGCAAGGAGAGCACACAGCAAGAGCTGTCCATATAGCTCCCCCTCTGGCTCCGCCCCCCAGTCATTCTCCTTGCCGCTCTGAACAAGTAGCATCTACCACGGGGATGGCGAGGAGTTTGTGGTGTTAGTTGTAGTTTTTTATTCTTCTATCAAGAGTTTGTTATTTTAAAATAGTGCTGGCTTGTACTATTTACTCTATAACAGAAAAGTGATGAAGATTTCTGTTTAAGAGGGCTATGATTTTAGCACAAGTAACTAAAATCCATTACTGTTACCACGCAGGACTGTTGAAACAGGAGAACTTCAGTTGGGGGTAACAGTTTGCAGACTCATCTTCTTCAGGTATGACTAGTCTCCTTCTAACAACACAGGCTAATGCTAGATGACAGTCATTTTTCCCCTCAGGGGAAACGGTAAGCCATTTTTCTTTCACCTCAGCAAAAAAGATAACAGGCTTCCCCTTTTTGTTTTTTTTATGCTGGTAGACACTGTTAGGGGCCAAATCGATTGGTTTTTATTACAATATTATACCATTTGAAATATTTTATAAGCTCACATACACTTGGGAACGTTTTTTATTGATCTGGCTTGTTTTAGACACCTAAATCTAGTCAGGAAGGCCCCTTCACTCTAGTGTGCTGAGGGAGGAAGCCTCATTTTGGCGCTTCAGCTGCGCAGTTGAATTTCAAGGCAGTGCATGCAGATTCATGTGAGAGGGTCCTGTGGCTCAGAAAGTGACTCCAAAAGGCTTTTTTCTGTGAATGGTGACCCCTAAGGAAGGTAAACAGCTGCAGCAAGGCTGTAGCTGAGATTGTGGTGTATAAAAACGGTTAAATCCAACAATTAGCTCCGGTTTGCTTGTTTTAAGAGCTAGAGTCTCCATATTTGCTGTGCAATAGTTTCTAAGCATTAAGACACTGGGGTCCAAATTTCAGAAAAATCGGATATTGCCTTCATAGTTTTTTTGAACATTCAGAAATAAATGTGTCATTTTATTATTTAAAGAGACAGTAACGTTTTTGTTTAAAATCGTTTTTATTGCATTGTTTGCCTGCCTAAATCTGTTTAACATGTCTGTTCCATCAGATAACCTATGTTCTGTGTGTATAGAGACAAATGTGGTTCCCCCTTCGAGTGTTTGTGATAATTGCGCCATAGCGTCCAAACAAAATCAGGACAGCTCTGTTATTTTTCATAATGTTGCCCAAGATGATTTATCTAATGAAGGTAGTGGGGATAGCTCTACATCCTCTCCTTCTGTGTCTACACCAGCTTTGCCCGCGCAGGCAACACCTAGCGCGCCAGTGCTTATTTCTATGCAACAATTATCAGCAGTAGTGGATAATTCTATAGCAAATATTTTATCCAAACTGCCAGCTTTTCAGAGAAAGCGTGATTGTTCAGTTTTAAATACAGATAAAAAGGATGAACAATCAGACGCTGACGATGCCTTATCTATTTTACCCTCGCATCAATCGGAATTGGCTGTAAGGGAAGGGCTGTCTGAGGGTGAAATTTCAGACTCAGGAAAAATTTCTCAACAGGCAGAACCTGATATAGTGGCATTTAAGTTTAAGCTAGAACATCTCTGCGCTTTGCTTAAGGAGGTATTAGCTACTCTGGATGACTGTGATTCCATGGTAGTACCAGAGAAGTTGTGCAAATTGGACAAATTTTTAGAGGTCCCAGTGCACGACGACGCTTTTCCAATACCTAAGAGAGTAGCGAACATAGTGGAAAAGGAGTGGGAGAAGCCAGGTGTACCCTTTGCCCCACCTCCTATATTTAAGAAAATGTTTCCCATAGTAGACCCTAGAAGGGACGCATGGCAAACGGTCCCGAAGGTTGAGGGAGCTGTTTCAACACTAGCAAAGCGCACAACTATTCCTATAGAGGACAGCTGCACTTTCAAAGATCCTATGGATAAAAAATTGGAAGGATTGCTTAAAAAGATTTTTGTTCAGCAAGGGTTCATCCTTCAACCAGCTACGTGTGTTATTACTGTCACTTCAGCGGCGTCCTTTTGGTTCGAAGAACTAGAAAGGTCGCTCCAGAAAGAGACTTCCTATGAAGAAGTCATGGACAGAATTCACGCATTAAAGTTAGCTAATTCTTTTATATTGGATGCTGCCTTTCAAATAACGAAATTGGCGGCGAAAAACTCAGGTTTTGCTATAGTAGCGCGGAGGGCGCTTTGGCTAAAATCCTGGTCGGCAGATGTGTCGTCCAAGACTAAGTTACTTAATATTCCTTTCAAGGGTAAGACCCTTTTTGGGCCGGAATTTAAGGAAATTATTTCAGACATCACTGGGGGTAAGGGCCATGCCCTCCCACAGGATAGGCCTTTTAAGGCTAAGAACAAGTCTAATTTTCGTTCCTTTCACAATTTCAGGAACGGAACGGCTAATAACTCCACTGCCGCTAGACAAGAAGGTAACGCGGCCCAGCCCAAACCTGCTTGGAAGCCCATGCAAGGCTGGAACAAGGGTAAACAAACCAAGAAACCTGCTGCTGCTACCAAGACAGCATGAAGGGGTAGCCCCCGATCCGGGACCGGATCTGGTAGGGGGCAGACTATCTCTCTTCGCTCAGGCTTGGGCAAGAGATGTTCTGGATCCCTGGGCACTAGAGATAGTTTCCAAGGGATACCTGTTAGAATTCAAGGGACTTCCTCCAAAGGGAAGGTTCCACCTGTCTCGCTTATCTTCAGACCAGATAAAGAAACAGGCATTCTTACATTGCGTAAGAGACCTATCAAAGATGGGAGTGATAAACCCAGTCCCCTCCGGGGAACAAGGTCTAGGTTTTTACTCAAACCTGTTTGTGGTTCCCAAAAAAGAGGGAACTTTCAGGCCAATTCTGGATTTAAAGATATTAAACAAGTTCCTCAGAGTTCCATCCTTCAAGATGGAAACCATTCGGACAATCTTACCGACAATCCAGCAGGGTCAATTTTTGACTACCGTGGATCTAAAGGATGCGTATCTGCATATCCCAATCCACAAATCTCATCATCAGTTCCTGAGGTTCGCCTTTCTGGACAAACATTACCAGTTTGTGGCTCTTCCATTCGGTTTAGCCACCGCTCCCAGAATTTTCACAAAGGTGCTAGGGTCCCTTCTAGCGGTCCTAAGACCGAGGGGCATCGCTGTAGCACCTTATCTAGATGACATCCTAATCCAAGCGTCGTCTCTTTCCAAAGCGAGAGCTCATACAGACATTGTGTTGGCTTTTCTCAGATCTCACGGGTGGAAGGTGAACATAGAAAAAAGTTCACTGTCACCGTCCACAAGGGTTCCTTTTCTGGGAACAATAATAGATTCTGTGGAAATGAAGATCTTTCTCACAGAAGTCAGAAAGACAAAGCATCTAAAAGCTTGTCGAGTTCTTCACTCTATTCCTCAACCCTCCATAGCTCAATGCATGGAAGTAATAGGACTAATGGTCGCAGCAATGGATGTGGTTCCTTTTGCTCGAATTCATCTAAGACCATTACAGCTGTGCATGCTCAATCAGTGGAATGGGGACTATACAGACTTGTCTCCCCAAATTCAAGTAGACCAGGTAACCAGGGACTCACTTCTTTGGTGGTTGACCCAGGATCACCTGTCTCAGGGAATAAGTTTCCGCAGACCGGAGTGGGTCATCGTCACGACCGACGCCAGCCTCTTGGGGTGGGGCGCGGTCTGGGACTCTCTGAAAGCTCAGGGCCTATGGTCGCGGGAAGAGTCGCTTCTCCCGATAAACATTTTGGAACTAAGAGCTATATTCAATGCGCTCCTGGCTTGGCCTCAGCTAGCGGAAGCCAGGTTCATAAGATTTCAGTCGGACAACATAACGACTGTTGCGTACATCAATCATCAGGGGGGAACAAAGAGTTCCCTAGCTATGAAGGAAGTAACCAAGATAATCCAATGGGCAGAGAATCAATCCTGCCATCTATCTGCTATTCACATCCCAGGAGTAGACAACTGGGAGGCAGACTATTTGAGTCGTCAGACTTTCCATCCGGGGGAGTGGGAACTCCATCCGGAGGTCTTTGCTCAGTTAACCCAATTATGGGGCATTCCAGACATGGATCTAATGGCGTCCCGTCAGAACTTCAAGATTCCTTGCTACGGGTCCAGATCCAGGGATCCCAAGGCGACTCTAGTGGATGCATTAGTAGCGCCTTGGTCGTTCAACCTAGCATATGTGTTTCCACCGTTTCCTCTCCTTCCCAGGCTCATAGCCAGGATCAAACAGGAGAAGGCCTCGGTGATTCTGATAGCTCCTGCGTGGCCACGCAGGACTTGGTATGCAGACCTGGTGAATATGTCATCGGCTCCACCATGGAAGCTACCTTTGAGACAGGATCTTCTAGTACAAGGTCCATTCGAACATCCAAATCTAGTTTCTCTGCAGCTGACTGCTTGGAAATTGAACGCTTAATTTTATCCAAGCGTGGGTTTTCAAATTCTGTGATAGATACTCTGGTCCAAGCCAGAAAACCTGTGACTAGAAAGATTTACCATAAAATATGGAAAAAATATATCTGTTGGTGTGAATCCAAAGGATTCTCCTGGAGTAAGATTAAAATTCCAAAGATTCTCTCCTTTCTCCAAGAAGGTTTGGATAAAGGGTTGTCAGCTAGTTCTCTAAAAGGACAGATTTCTGCTTTATCTGTCTTGATACACAAACGACTGGCAGCTGTGCCAGATGTACAAGCTTTTGTTCAGGCTTTGGTTAGAATCAAGCCTGTTTACAGACCCATGACTCCTCCTTGGAGTCTAAATTTAGTTCTTTCAGTTCTTCAAGGGGTTCCGTTTGAACCTTTACATTCCATAGATATTAAGTTATTATCTTGGAAAGTTCTGTTTTTGGTTGCTATTTCTTCTGCTAGAAGAGTTTCTGAATTATCTGCTTTGCAGTGTAATCCACCATATCTGGTTTTTCATTCAGATAAGGTTGTTTTGCGTACTAAGCCTGGTTTTCTTCCAAAAGTTGTTTCCAACAAGAACATCAACCAGGAAATAGTTGTTCCTTCTCTGTGTCCGAATCCAGTTTCTAAGAAGGAACATTTATTACACAATTTGGATGTTGTTCGTGCTTTAAAGTTCTATTTAGAAGCAACAAAAGATTTTAGACAAACCTCATCCTTGTTTGTCGTTTACTCTGGTAAGAGGAGAGGTCAAAAAGCTACTGCTACCTCTCTCTCTTTCTGGCTGAAAAGCATTATCCGCTTGGCTTATGAGACTGCCGGACGGCAGCCTCCTGACCGTATCACAGCTCACTCTACTAGGGCTGTGGCTTCCACATGGGCCTACAAGAACGAGGCTTCTGTTGACCAGATATGTAAGGCAGCGACTTGGTCTTCTCTGCACACTTTTGCCAAATTCTACAAATTTTATACTTTTGCTTCTTAGGAGGCTATTTTTGGGAGAAAGGTTTTGCAAGCCGTGGTGCCTTCCGTTTAGGTAACCTGATTTGCTCCCTCCCTTCATCCGTGTCCTAAAGCTTTGGTATTGGTTCCCACAAGTAATGGATGACGCCGTGGACCGGACACACCAATGTTGGAGAAAACAGAATTTATGCTTACCTGATAAATTACTTTCTCCAACGGTGTGTCCGGTCCACGGCCCGCCCTGGTTTCTTAATCAGGTTGAAATTTTTTTTCTTTATACACTACAGTCACCACGGCACCCTATAGTTTCTCCTTTTTCTCCTAACCGTCGGTCGAATGACTGGGGGGCGGAGCCAGAGGGGAAGCTATATGGACAGCTCTTGCTGTGTGCTCTCCTTGCCTTTCCCTGTGGGGGAGAACATTTCCCACAAGTAATGGATGACGCCGTGGACCGGACACACCGTTGGAGAAAGTAATTTATCAGGTAAGCATAAATTCTGTTTTTTTCTTACCTTGAAAAATTTCAATTGACTACTTTTCCCTGCGGGCTGTTAGGCTCGCGGGGGCAGAAAATGCCTCATTTTATTGCGTCATTTTTGGCGCAAACTTTTTTTGGCGCAAAATTTTGTCATTTCCGGCGCCGTAGTTGACGCCGGAAGTTGTATTCAGTTAAACGTCATTTTTTTTTACGCATGTGTATTCAGACGATTTTTTTGTGCCAAAAAATGTGGCCGTCGGTTTCGGCGTCAGAGGATGTGGTGTCATACTTAGCGGCAAAAAATATGGGCGTTGTACTTAGCGCCAATAATGTGGGCGTCATTCTTGGCGCCAAAAAATGTGGGCGTCTTTTTTGTTTCACTTTTTTCTCACATTATTTAAGTCTCATTTCTTTCATGTAATTAGCAAGAGTCCATGAGCTAGTGACGTATGGGATATACATTCCTACCAGGAGGGGCAAAGTTTCCCAAACCTCAAAATGCCTATAAATACACCCCTCACCACACCCACAAATCAGTTTTACAAACTTTGCCTCCCATGGAGGTGGTGAAGTAAGTTTGTGCTAGATTCTACGTTGATATGCGCTTCGCAGCAGGCTGGAGCCCGGTTTTCCTCTCAGTGTGCAGTGAATGTCAGAGGGATGTGAAGAGAGTATTGCCTATTTGAATTCAATGATCTCCTTCTACGGGGTCTATTTCATAGGTTCTCTGTTATCGGTCGTAGAGATTCATCTCTTACCTCCCTTTTCAGATCGACGATATACTCTTATATATACCATTACCTCTACTGATTCTCGTTTCAGTACTGGTTTGGCTTTCTACTACATGTAGATGAGTGTCCTGGGGTAAGTAAGTCTTATTTTCTGTGACACTCTAAGCTATGGTTGGGCACTTTTATATAAAGTTCTAAATATATGTGTTTAAACATTTATTTGCCTTGATTCAGGATGTTCAACGTTCCTTATTTTCAGACAGTCAGTTTCATATTTGGGATAATGCATATGAATAATTCATTTTTTCTTACCTTAAAATTTGACTTTTTTCCTGTGGGCTGTTAGGCTCGCGGGGGCTGAAAATGCTTCATTTTATTGCGTCATTTTTAGCGCGGACTTTCTTGGCGCAAAAATTTTCTATTTCCGGCATCATGCGTGTCGCCGGAAGTTGCGTCATTTTTTTGACGTTTTTGCGCCAAAAAATGTCGGCGTTACCGGATGTGGCGCCATTTTTGGCGCCAAAAGCATTTAGGCGCCAAATAATGTGGGCGGCTTTTTTGGCGCTAAAAAACTCGAGCGTCATTGTTGTCTCCACAATATTTATTGCTTCTGGTTGCTAGAAGCTTGTTCATTGGCATTTTTTTCCCATTCCTGAAACTGTCATTTAAGGAATTTGATCAATTTTGCTTTATATGTTGTTTTTTTCTATTACATATTGCAAGATGTCTCAGATTGTCCCTGAATCAGAAGCCACTTCTGGAAAAATGCTTAACTGAGTTTCAGTTCTACCAAAGCTAAGTTCATTTATTTTAAATGTTATAAATGTTTATCTTTAGCTATGTTTTGTAATAAGTTATTATGATATACTTTTACATGCGGATTCCATTAGTATTTATGCTTTATATATTTCCATTCTTACAAGAAATATTTAGAAGATTTATAAGAAATATTTTTCTGATTCTATTTTAAAGGCTTTGTCTGACTTCGTGCCTTCTAATAAAATTTTTAGGTCTTTTTCACTTCTTTTTTAATTATTGAAGTTTCAAATGACCAACAACATACTGATTTATCCTTCTCTGATGATGTTTTTTTTTTTCTCTTTCAGAAATTTTCTTCATCAGATATTGACACTAACAAATCTACTTTTTTATTGTTAAAGTACATTTGTTCTTTGTTGAAAAGGTGTTGATTATTTTGGATATTAAGGTAACTAGTTCTTTAGACTAGCTGACACTATTTCTGCCTATTTATTTCTTCTGTGTTTTCAGAGGTTTTCTTTCCAATTCCCCATACTAGGGAATGGAATAGGCTGAGAATTTTCTTTTATTCCTTCTTCAAAGGTTTTAAACTATATTCTTTGCCAGCAGTTAAATTCAATTTGGAGGGTTCTCCAATTTATTGGGGCTATCTCTAATTCTACTAATTATGCTATTGTTTCTATAGCAAAATAGTATTTATTTTCCTTTAGATAGTTGTATCTTATTTATGGAAAATTATTTAGTTTCAGGTACTTTTCTTGGTCCTGTGATTTATTTGGATTTTGCAATTGCTTATATCTTTCCGCCTCTAGTTCTTTTTCCAAGATTCTAAAGGTGCGTTCGTTTATTCTGCTGGTGGCTCCAGCATGGCCTCACAGGTTTTGGTATGCGGATCTTGTCCGGATGGCCACTTGCCAACCGTGGACTCTTCCGTTAAGACCAGACCTTCTATCGCAAGGTCTTTTTTTCCATCAGGATCTCAAATCCTTAAATTTGAAGGTATGGAGATTGAACGCTGGATTCTCAGTCATAGAGGTTTCTCTGACTCTGTGATTAATACTATGTTACAGGCTCGTAAAACTGTATCTAGGAAGATATATTATCGAGTCTGGAAGATTTTCATTTCTTGGTGTTTTTCTCATCATTTTTCTTGGCATTCTTTTAGAATTCCTAGAATTTTACAGTTTCTTCAGGATGGTTTGGATAAAGGTTTTGTCTGCAAGTTCCTTGAAAGGTCAAATCTCTGCTCTTTCTGTTCTTTTTCACAGAAAGATTGCTAGTCTTCCTGATATTCATTGTTTTGTACAAGCTTTGGCTCGTATAAAACCTGTTATTAAGTCAATTTCTCCTCCTTGGAGTTTGAATTTGGTTCTGGGGGCTCTTCAAGCTCCTCCGTTTGAACCTATGCATTCGCTGGACATTAAATTACTTTCTTGGAAAGTTTTGTTTCTTTTGGCCATCTCTTCTGCTAGAAGAGTTTCTGAATTATCTGCTCTTTCTTGTGAGTCTCCTTTTCTGATTTTTCATCAGGATAAGGCAGTGTTGCGAACTTCTTTTAAATTTTTACCTAAGGTTGTGAATTCTAACAACATTAGTAGAGAAATTGTGGTTCCTTCATTGTGTCCTATTCCTAAGAATTCTAAGGAAAAGTCGTTGCATTCTTTGGATGTAGTTAGAGCTTTGAAATATTATGTTGAAGCTACTAAGGATTTCCGAAAGACTTCTAGTCTATTTGTTATCTTTTCCGGTTCTAGGAAAGGTCAGAAGGCTTCTGCCATTTCTTTGGCATCTTGGTTAAAATCTTTGATTCATCATGCTTATGTCGAGTCGGGTAAAAATCCGCCTCAAAGGATTACAGCTCATTCTACTAGGTCAGTTTCTACTTCCTGGGTGTATAGGAATGAAGCTTCAGTTGATCAGATTTGCAAAGCAGCCACTTGGTCTTCTTTGCATACTTTTACTAAATTCTACCATTTTGATGTGTTTTTCTTCTTCTGAAACAGTTTTTGGTAGAAAAGTACTTCAGGCAGCTGTTTCAGTTTGATTCTTCTGCTTATAATTTCAGTTTTTTTCATTATAAGATTTAAACTTTATTTTGGGTGTGGATTTTTTTCAGCAGAATTGGCTGTCTTTATTTTATCCCTCCCTCTCTAGTGACTCTTGCGTGGAAGATCCACATCTTGGGTAGTCATTATCCCATACGTCACTAGCTCATGGACTCTTGCTAATTACATGAAAGAAAACATAATTTATGTAAGAACTTACCTGATAAATTCATTTCTTTCCTATTAGCAAGAGTCCATGAGGCCTACCCTTTTTGTGGTGGTTATGATTTTTTTGTATAAAGCACAATTATTCCAATTCCTTATTTTTTTTTGCTTTCGCACTTTTTTCTTATCACCCCACTTCTTGGCTATTCGTTAAACTGATTTGTGGGTGTGGTGAGGGGTGTATTTATAGGCATTTTGAGGTTTGGGAAACTTTGCCCCTCCTGGTAGGAATGTATATCCCATACGTCACTAGCTCATGGACTCTTGCTAATATGAAAGAAATGAATTTATCAGGTAAGTTCTTACATAAATTATGTTTTTTTCATTGCTTCTGGTTTCTAGAAGCTTGTTATTTTGCATTTTTTTCCCATTCCTGAAACTGTCATTTAAGGAATTTGATAATTTTGCTTTTTATGTTGTTTTTTTTCTATTACATATTGCAAGATTTCTCGCACACTGTTCCTGTTTCAAAACATACTGTGGGATTCCTGTTGACTGAGTTCAGTCCTACCAAAGCTAAGTTCATTTATTTTAAATGTTATGAATGTTTATCTTTAGCTATGGTTTGTTATAAGTTATCATGATAAACTTTTACAAGCAGAATCCATTAGTATTTATGCTTTATGTATTGCTATTCTTTTTACATCTTATGTACAAGATATACTTAGTAGATTTATAAGAATATTTTTCTGATTCTATTTTAAAGGCTTTGTCTGACATCGTGCCTTCTAATACAATTTTTAGGTCTTTTTCATACTGATTTATCCTTCTCTGATGATGTTTTTTCTCATTCAGAATTTTCTTCATCAGATATTGACACCAACAAATCTACTTTTTTATTTTTTATTAGAGTACATTTGTTCTTTGTTGAAAAGGTGTTGATCATTTTGGATATTGAGGTAACTAGTTCTTTTTCAAGACTAGCTAACATTTTATTTCTGCTTATTTATTCTTCTGTGTTTTCAGAGGTTTTTTTCCAGTTCCTCATACTAGGGAATGGAATAGGCTGAGAATTTTCTTTTATTCCTTCTTCAAAGGTTTTAAATTATATTCTTTGCCGGCAGTTAATTTCAATTTTGAGGGTTCTCCAAATTAATGGGACTCTCTCTACTCCTGCTAAATATGCTATTGTTTCTATAGCAAAATAGTATTTATTTTCCTTTAGATGGTTGTATCTTATTTAAGGAAAATTATTTATTTTCAGGTACTTTTCTTGGACCTGTGATTTATTTGGATGATGTTGCAATTGCTTCATTTTTCTGTTTACTTTAAGATGATTATGATTTGTTTAGCATTGTTAAAGGGACAAAATCTACTACTCATTTGAGGTTCAGACTAGGTGCTGTTGCATTTGTCTTGTTGTCTTGCATTTGTTGATTATGCAAGTCCAGTGTGTTGACTGGTCCTTTAACTGGATTATCATGCTAATAATTTCATTTGTGTCTTCATTTTATTGAATATTTTCGCAAATGAGGTTTAATCTATGTCTTTAGCTGTTTTAGCTAGAAGAATTTTGTGATTTCTAAAAATCCATATTTCTTTTTTTCTAAGATAATCAATTATTTGGTTCATAATTGGATTCAATTCTTAAAGGTTACTCTGGGCTTCAAGATTGAGTTCTAAGACTAAAACTTTAAGCTTATATTAGTTTGGTTGTTCTTATTAAGGAAAGAAATCCTAAATTCCTTCCCAAGTAACATGTTTTTAATTGGAAGTTTTTTAGTTCAAAATCAGCTCCCTAATTTGCATGTATGTGCTGTATTCCAGCTTAGCTGGTAAGGGGCAGGTTAAGACTTTTTTGAAATTTGTTTGGTTCTATTCGGTCCAAATTTCTTTGATTTTGAGTACAGAATAAAACCGTCTGTGAGAAGTCTTTTTTTCTCTATTATATTCCAGCTATTCCAGTCAGGCTAACACTTTCCTTAAGTGTGTTTCAGTCCTATATATTTTGGGTAATGTTGAAGCTCGGCTGATCACCCGTTGGGGCTCAAGCGCTGCTCAGACCTGGAATCTTCTGGGGTATTTATTCCAGTTCCATTTTTAGGAACTGGGTTTTGGGGTTTTATTCAAAACTATTCATTGTTCAAAAGATAGAAAATCTTTTTGTTATATAAATGTACCATCTTTTAGATTGGTATTTATATGGTCTATTCTGCCTTTTTTGGTCAGTGATAGCATTATTTGTTTTCATTGGATACAATAGATGCATATCTTCATTTTCTGTTTTCATTCAGATTATTTTCTGAGGCTGCGGAATCTCATATGATTCAACTTTGTTTTTTCAGGACATGGTTAGAGGATCTTTTTATCTAAAGCTCCTGATTCCTCACACAAGGGTCACCTTTTTTAGGTTTCCAGATAGTTTGTGTCACTGTCTTTGTCTCTAACAGACAAGTGATAATTTTATTGGGTTCTGTCTGTCGGTACCTTCAGTCTCTATTATTTCCTTCAGTTGCTATATATGCATGGAAGTTTTAGGTCTTATGACTGCAGCATTGGATTCAATTCCCTTTGCTCATTTTCATAGAAAACCTTTTCAGTTTTTTTTGCTGAATAATGGTGCAGGGATTCTAGGATTTCACTTTTTAAATCTTCGAATCCTAATGTTTAACTATCTTTGATTTGGTGGTTAAGATCACCATCATTTAGTTCTACAGGTCTCTTCGGTTCTTTCAACCTGGACCATGATCTCTACAGATGCAAGTCTTTTAGGTTGGGAGGCTGTCTGAGGATCTCTGTCAGCACAAAGGGTTTGGAAATCTCAGGAGGCGAGATTACCATTTGATATTTTGGAACTCCGTGCATTCTCAGAGATCTTCAGTTGGTTTCTTTTTGAAGAAGAGACGTTTATTGTTTTTTTCAGACAATGTCACAACTGTGGTGTATGTCAATCATCAGGGTGGGACTATCAGTCTTTAGGCTGTGATAGAAGTATCTCGGATATTTGCTTGGGCTAAATCCAGCTCCTATCTAAATTCTGTGGGTTTTTTCCCAGGTATAGACATTTGGGAAGCGGATTATCTCTGTTAATCAAGCTTTACATCCGGGAAAATGGTCTCTTTACCCAGATATGTTTAGAACTTCCCAGGGGCCTATTCAGGTCTGGGGATCCTCAAGCGGAAGTAGTGTATGCATTGCATTATCATTCTGTCTATATCCTTCCGCCTCTAGTTCTTCTTCCAAAGTGATTTCCAAAATTCTAATGGAGCGTTTGTTTGTACTGCTGGTGGCTCCAGCATAGCCTCACAGGTTTTGGTATGAGGATCTCATTCGGATGGCCAGTTGCCAACCTTGGACACTTCCGTTAAGACCAGACCTTCTTTCTCAAGGCCCATTTTTCCATCAGGATCTCAAATCATTAAATTTGAAGGTATGGAGATTGAACGCTTGATTCTTAGTCATAGAGGTTTCTCTGACTCATTGATTAATACTATGTTTCAGGCTTGTAAATCTGTCTCTAGAAAGATTTATTATCGAGGTTGGAAGACTTTCATTTCTTGGTGTTCTTCTCATAAAATCTCTTGGCATTCTTTTAGATTTCCTAGAATTTTACAATTTCTTCAGGATGATTTGGATAAGGGTTTGTCTGCAAGTTCTTTGAAAGGACAAATTTCTACTCTTTCTGTTCTTTTTCACAGAAAGATTGCTAATCATCTTGATATTCATTGTTTTGTACAGGCTTTGGTTCGTATCAAGCCTGTCATTAAGTCAATCTCTCCTCCTTGGAGTCTCAATTTGGTGCTAAGGGCTTTTCAGGCTCCTCCGTTTGAACCTATGCATTCTCTGGACATTAAATTACTTTTTTGGAAAGTATTGTTCCTTTTGGCTATCTCTTCTGCTAGAAGAGTTTCTGAGTTATCTGCTCTTTCTTGTGAATCTCCTTTTCTGATTTTTCATCAGGATACGGCAGTGTTACTTCTTGATATTTATCATTTTGTTCGGGCTTTGGTTCATATCAAACCTGTTATTAAGCCAATTTATCTCCCTTGGAGTCTTAATTTGGTTCTGAAGGCTTTACAGGCTCTTCTATTTGAGCATATGCTTGTTCTGGACATTAATTACTTTCATGGAAAGTATTGTTCTTTTTAGACATCTCTTCAGCTAGAACAGTTTTTTAATTATCTGTTCTTTCTTGTGAATTTCCTTTTTCTGATTTTTTTCATCAGGCTAAGGTGGTTTTTGCTGTCCTCATTTCAATTCTTACCTAAAGTTATAAATTCTAACAACATTAGGGAGGAATTATTGTCTTTTCCTAAGACTTCTTTGGTAAGATTCTTACATTCTTTGGATATGGTAAGAGTTTTGAAATCCTATGTTGAAGCTATTCAGATTTCAGACAGATTTCTAGTCTATTGGTTATCTTTTCTGGTTTTAGGAAGGTCAAAAGGTTTCTGCCATTTCTTTGGCATCTTGATTTCACTTTTGATTCATCATGCTTATTTGGAGTCGGGTTGATTCCCGCCTCAGAGGATTACGGCTCATTCTACTAGGTAAGTTTCTACTTCCTGGGCTTTTTGAGAATGAAGCTTCTGTTGATCAGATTTGCAAAGCAATGACTTGGTCTTCTTTGCATACTTTTGCTAAATTCTACCATTTTGATGTTTTCTCTTCTTTAGAAGCAGTTTTGGTAGAATGGTACTTCAGGCAGCTGTTTCAGTTTGATTCTTCTGCTTATAATTTCAGTTTTTTCATTATAAAAATTGAAACTTTTTGATTTGGGTAGTGGATTAATTTTTTCAGCGGAATTGGCTGTCTTTATTTTATCCCTCCCTCTCTAGTGACTCTTGCGTGGAAGCTCCACATCTTGGGTATCTGCTATCCCATACGTCACTAGCTCATGGACTCTTGCTAATTACATGAAAGAAAACATAATTTATGTAAGAACTTACCTGATAAATTAATTTCTTTCATATTAGCAAGAGTCCATGAGGCCCACCCTTTTTGTGGTGGTTATGATTTTTTTGTATAAAGCACAATTATTCCAATTCCTTATTTTTGATGCTTACGCTCCTTTGTTATCACCCCACTTCTTGGCTATTCGTTAAACTGAATTGTGGGTGTGGTGAGGGGTGTATTTATAGGCATTTTAAGGTTTGGGAAACTTTGCCCCTGCTGGTAGGAATGTATATCCCATACGTCACTAGCTCATGGACTCTTGCTAATATGAAAGAAATTAATTTATCAGGTAAGTTCTTACATAAATTGTGTTTTTTTATATCGTCACGGTGCTCTAGTATCCTGTCTTTCAGAAGTCTTTTAGTTTTGCCAACGTAAAAATAGGGGCAAGAACAGGACAACAAATAAACAACACCTTCAGTGTTACAATGAAAGAAGTATTTCACTTTGAAGGTTTTGTCTAGATGGACCGAGAACACTTTTGTCTGATGCATAAACTTACATGCAACGCATCTTTTACAAGGAAAATTACCAACCAGTTTCTGATTAGATAGCCAGGGCAGAGAGGAGGGCCATGAATGAACTCAGTAATGCTGATAATGTGGTGATTAAATCACCAGATAAGGGTGGGAATGTGGTCCTCTGGGACGTGACAAGTTATTCGTTGGAAGTCAAAAGACAACTGTTAGATAAGAACCAATACCTGCGATTACCAGCGAACCCCATTCCCACCATAAAAAGCACCCACTTTAAGTTATTAAATGATGTCATTAAGCTTAAACTATGATATTTACGATATTATATTTACGATCAACTATGATAAGCTTAAATATATATCCAATTTCACACACAATCCTTGAAGCTCTTGAAGCAACAGCACTTGTAAATCGGAAGACATATTTTTAACCCCTTAACGACCGAGGACGTGCAGGGTACGTCCTCAAAAAAAAGGCAGTTAACGCCTGAGAACGTACCCTGCACGTCCTCGGTGTGGAAAGCAGCTGGAAGCGATCCTGTTTGCTTCCAGCTGCTTTCTGGTTATTGCAGTGATGCCTCGATATGGAGGCATCCTGCAATAACCTTTTGAAGCCATCCGATGCAGAGAGAGCCACTCTGTGGCCCTCTCTGCACCGGAGATCGGTGGCTTCCTTCGTTGGTGGGTGGGAGCATTACCGGGAGGCGGGTGGCGGCCATCGATGGCCCTGGAGATGTGGAGGGGGGCGGGATCGTGGGCGGGGATGCCCGGGGGCGCGCGCGCGTGCACGGGAGGGCGGGGGCGGGCGCGTGCACGGGGAGGGAGCGGGTGGGAACCGCTACACTACAGAAAAAGATGCAATCAGTTTAAAATAAGTGAAAAAAAAAAAACGATCAATGAGGTGGTTGGGGTTTGTGGTGGTGGGGGGGGGGTTTGGGGAAGCTACACTACAGAAAAAAAAAACTAAGAAAAAAAAGCACTTTTTTGTGTAAGCTGGGTACTGGCAGACAGCTGCCAGTACCCAAGATGGCCCCAATAAGGCAGATAGGGAAGGTTACAGAGCTGTTTTGGGGGGGATCAGGGAGGTTGGAGGCTAAGGGGGGTCCTATACAGCAGAATAATAATTATTTTTTTTAAAAAAAAAAACCTAAACCCCCCAAAAAGCTTTTATTTTAGTACTGGCAGACTTTCTGCCAGTACTTAAGATGGCGGGGACAATTGTGGGGTGGGGGAGGGAAGGGAGCTGTTTGGGAGGGATCAGGGGGTCTGATGTGTCAGGTGGGAGGCTGATCTCTACACTAAAGCTAAAATTAACCCTGCAAGCTCCCTACAAACTTCCTAATTAACCCCTTCACTGCTAGCCATAATACACGTGTGATGCGCAGCAGCATTTTGCGGCCTTCTAATTACCAGAAAGCAACGCCAAAGTCATATATATCTGCTATTTCTGAACAAAGGGGATCCCAGAGAAGCATTTACAACCATTTGTGCCATAATTGCACAAGCTGTTTGTAAATGATTTCAGTGAGAAACCTAAAATTGTGAAAAATTTAACGTTTTTTTTTTATTTGATCGCATTTGGCGGTGAAATGGTGGCATGAAATATACCAAAATGGGCCTAGATCATTACTTTGGGTTGTCTACTACACTACACTAAAGCTAAAATTAACCATACAAGCTCCCTAATTAACCCCTGCACTGCTGGGCATAATACACGTGTGGTGCGCAGCGGCATTTAGCTGCCTTCTAATTACCAAAAAGCAATGCCAAAGCCATATATGTCTGCTATTTCTGAACAAAGGGGATCCCAGAGAAGCATTTACAACCATTTGTGCCATAATTGCACAAGCTGTTTGTAAATAATTTCAGTGAGAAACCGAAAGTTTGTGAAAAAATTTGTGAAAAAGTGAACGATATTTTGTATTTGATCGCATTTGGCGGTGAAATGGTGGCATGAAATATACCAAAATTGGCCTAGATTAATACTTTGGGATGTCTTCTAAAAAAAAATATATACATGTCAATTGATATTCAGGGATTCCTGAAAGATATTAGTGTTCCAATGTAACTAGCGCTAATTTTGAAAAAAAGTAGTTTGGAAATAGCAAAATGCTACTTGTATTTATGGCCCTATAGCTTTCAAAAAAAGCAAAGAACATGTAAATATTAGGTATTTCTAAACTCAGGACAAAATTTAGAAACTATTTAGCATGTTTTTTTTTTGGTGGTTGTAGATGTGTAACAGATTTTGGGGGTCAAAGTTAAAAAAAGTGTGTTTTTTTTCCATTTTTTCCTCATATTTTATAATTTTTTTTATAGTAAATTATAAGATATGATGAAAATAATGGTATTTTTAGAAAGTTAATTTAATGGCGAGAAAAACGGTATATAATATGTGTGGGTACAGTAAATGAGTAAGAGGGAAATTACAGCTAAACACAAACACCGCAAAAATGTAAAAATAGCCTTGGTCCCAAACGGACAGAAAATGGAAAAGTGCTGTGGTCATTAAGGGGTTAAACAATGTATTTATTTTATATAACATATACATTTCCCTTGGGGTTTGTTTCTAATAGTATACTAAAACTCATTTGGGAATAAAACACTGCCCATACCCATCAGACATCTGAAAAGGAATATACTGAAACATTGCCCATACCCATCAGACACCGCAAACAGGAAGTGGGCGGAGCCTATTTTTGGCGCAAAATTTTACACACAACTATTGGTTAAGATACCCTTTATAAGGACACATATCCCTCACACAAATCAGTCTTGATAAAGGCCTAGATTAAGGCCGAAACACGTCGACTGATATTGGTAAGCTCTATTTCATATATGTATAACTAATCTGGAGTTATCTGCACTATATTTTGTTTTCACATTTTTAGGTGGATATCGTTTTTTGGGCCATTTTGGCTCAAACTGACATCTGATCATCAGGTTCACTTTGGTGGGCCCCACATTTCTCCAATCTTCATACTTATGAACACAGCAACACTTTTGGAAGTCTGCGACCATTATTTGATCCAATAGGATCCGGGTGACTATTTTTTGATTATTTTTTGATATCACTATTTTTGGATTTCACTATTTTCCACACTCATTTTATATTTTTTACACCAATGTTGGATTGATATATACTTTTGGGATCGATTTTCATTTACACTTTTACACACTTTTACATATTTTTATTTTTTGTTGTATATCACCATTTTTTCATTACCATTTTTTCTATTGCTCCACTGACACCCACATTGGTTTACCGGATCTTTATACATATTTTTGATATCAATACATAGGAGTACGTTATAGGACCATTTTTTTCCTAATCTATTTCCGGGTCCGTGACCCACCATTATTGGAAATCTCTTTTTGGACTCTACCTATTGGTTTGTGATTTATATGCGTTGACCTCCAATCCTCTGCCTTACCAAGTTTTAGAAACCATTGTTTTTATTAATACCCATTGTTTTTATAATTTTTCATCTATATTATTTATGGTTTTTATGGTATGACATTTACCTCATGGATCCATGAATTGTATTTATTATATGTATCAAGCTTTGTATTTTTATTAAATTTCGCCTAGATTTAGAGTTTGGCGTTAGCCGTCAAAACCAGCGTTAGAGGCTCCTAACGCTGGTTTTGGGCTACCGCTGGTATTTAGAGTCGTGTAGGTAAGGGTCTAACGCTCACTTTCCAGCCGCGACTTTTCCATACCGCAGATCCCCCTACGCCATTTGCGTATCCTATCTTTTCAATGGGATCTTTCTAACGCTGGTATTTAGAGTCTTGGCTGAAGTGAGCGTTAGAAATCCAACGACAAAACTCCAGCTGCAGAGAAAAGCCAGGATTCTATCAGCCAATTGGAATTAAGGTAGGAAAATTCTGATTGGCTGATGGAATCAGCCAATCATATTCAAGTTCAATCCGATTGGCTGATTGGATCAGCCAATCGGATTGAACTTGAATCTGATTGGCTGATTCTATCAGCCAATAAGAATTTTCCTACCAGCCAATCGGAATTCGAGGGACGCCATCTTGGATGACGTCCCTTAAAGGAACCGTCATTCGTCGGGAAGTCGTCGGTGAAGAAGGTTGTTCCGCGTCGGCGGGATGAAGATGGATCCGGAAGAAAGAAGATTGAAGATGCCGCTTGATAGAAGACTTCATCCGGATCATGGACCTCTTCAGCTCCCGCTTGGATCAAGACTTCAGCCGGATCATGGACATCTCCAGCCCCCACTTGGGCCAAGACTTCAGCCGGATCATGGACATCTTCAGCCCCCGCTTGGGCCAAGACTTCAGCCGGATCATGGACATCTTCAGCCCCCGCTTGGGCCAAGACTTCAGCCGGATCATGGACATCTTCAGCCCCCGCTTGGGCCAAGACTTCAGCCGGATCATGGACATCTTCAGCCCCCGCTTGGGCTTGGATGAAGACTTCGGAGCCTGGACCGATCGGTGATACCCGGCGTGGTGAAGATGAGGTAGGATGATCTTCTTGGGCTTAGTGTTAGGTTTATTTAAGGGGGGTTTGGGTTAGATTAGGGGTATGTGGGTGGTGGGTTGTAATGTTGGGGGGGGTATTGTATGTTTTTTTTTACAGGCAAAAGAGCTGTTTTCTTTGGGGCATGCCCCGCAAAAGGCCCTTTTAAGGGCTGGTAAGGTAAAAGAGCTTTTCTATTTTAATTTTAGAATAGGGTGGGGCATTTTTTATTTTGGGGGGCTTTGTTATTTTATTAGGGGGCTTAGAGTAGGTGTAATTAGCTTAAAATTGTTGTAATATTTTTCTAATGTTTGTAAATTATTTTTTTATTTTTTGTAACTTAGTTCTTTTTTTATTTTTAGTTAGTTTATTTAATTGTATTTATTTTTAGGTATTTTATGTAATTAATTTATTGATAGTGTAGTGTTAGGTTTAATTGTAACTTAGGTTAGGATTTATTTTACAGGTAATTTTGTAATTATTTTAACTAGGTAGCTATTAAATAGTTATTAACTATTTAATAGCTATTGTACCTGGTTAAAATAATTGCAAAGTTGCCTGTAAAATAAATATTAATCCTAAAATAGCTACAATATAATTATTAGTTATATTGTAGCTATATTAGGGTTTATTTTACAGGTAAGTATTTAGCTTTAAATAGGATAAATTTATTAATAAGAGTTAATTTATTTTGTTAGATAAAAATTATATTTAACTTAGGGGGGTGTTAGTGTTAGGGTTAGACTTATCTTTAGGGGTTAATAAATTTATTAGAGTAGCGGTGAGGTCCGGTCGGCAGATTAGGGGTTAATACTATTTATTATAGGGTTATTGAGGCGGGAGTGAGGCGGATTAGGGGTTAATTATTGTAGGTAGCTGGCGGCGACGTTGTGGGGGGCAGATTAGGGGTTAATAAATATAAAATAGGGGTCGGCGGTGTTAGGGGCAGCAGATTAGGGGTACATAGGTATAATGTAGGTTGCGGCGGTGTATGGAGCAGCAGATTAGGGGTTAACAAAAATATGCAGGTGTCAGCGATAGCGGGGGCAGTTAATAAGTGTAAGGTTAGGGGTGTTTAGACTCAGGGTTCATGTTAGGGTGTTAGGTGCAGACTTAGGAAGTGTTTCCCCATAGGAAACAATGGGGCTGCGTTAGGAGCTGAACGCTGCTTTTTTGCAGGTGTTAGGTTTTTTTTCAGCTCAAACGGCCCCATTGTTTCCTATGGGGGAATCGTGCACGAGCACGATTTTGAAGCTGGCCGCGTCCGTAAGCACCGCTGGTATTGAGAGTTGCAGTGGCGGTAAATTATGCTCTACGCTCCTTTTTTGGGGCCTAAAGCAGCCATTCTGTGAACTCTAAATACCAGCGGTATTTAAAAGGTGCGGGGAAAAAAAAGCCAGCGTTAGCTACGCGGGTCGTTACCGACAAAACTCTAAATCTAGCCGTTAGTTTTTAATATCTACATATTGCTGCACTTATCATTATCCCTTTGCCTCCGATTGGTAGGCGCTTGGGGGATCCCCATTTTTAGTCGATTCCTATTGGTGGTTACTAGGTATCACCCCCCTCAAGCTTATAGGGAATAGAGTAGGCGCTAGTCCATTTCTTTTTACATCGGTGTCTTCTTTTCAAAAATATATGGTTTGATGGAGGTAAATTACATTGGCTGGCTTCAGAAATGACTGAAATAGGACATGGGTGCATGATGACAGATGTGAAAATTCCAAGTTGGAAAACTGGAATGTGCCCCCTAAAAATAAGGCATTTTAGCCCCCTGAGAACCCAACAAACATATTCATGGGACATGAGTAGTATCACTGTACTCAGGAGATGTTGTTGAACACATATTGAGATGGTTTTTTTGCAGTAACACATTTCAGGAACTAAGAATCCATGCCTAAAATACGTGTGGGGGTGGCTTCCGGAAGGAGGAGCTAGATGGAACACGTGAAAGTGGCGTGCTGCCTGAAGGAGCTCGAGTGTGATCCTACTCACGTCATGGTCCGTTGTTGGAGTATTCACTACACTCCCTAGGACATTACCCCATGGTTGTTTGGGGCAAGACTGGGAAGCCTGTCAGAGCCGATTTAGGCTCACTCGCTAGAGCCACAGCCAAAGCCTCTGTAATGCCGGCTCAAATTGACCGAGCTGAGAGTTAGAGTGACTAGTTACCTACCAGGCTGAATGCAGGTGAGAGGAGATCACCTGTTAACTGGTCGGAAGGAAGATATCACCGCAGAAACCTGGACTTACTAGGGGCGATAAAGATGCTGGTGTGTATATCTCTAATTTACAGAGCGTTCCCTGATATTTAAAACTAAAGCGCCTGAGATATTACAAGTCTGTCATAAGACTCCCTCCCGCGGAGGATAATTGTGACTGAGGAGCTGAGGAGGTGAGAGAATTTCTTTCAGACTGTCGATAACTGGATACTCCCTGCCGCATTAAGTGAAGCAGGAGCTGGTGGGCTTCTAAGTGGAGGGATAACGGAGCTGAAGTTACAATATTTTTTTGTGTTTTTTTTTTAAATTATAGTTTTATTAAGGTTGTAAAATTGAAATACAATATCAAGGTTACAGTACAAATATGAACTTAAACATATGTCCGCCTATTTACAGGGCTTTCTTCAAAGTTAATCATACATACAGAAAATTGTACATGTAGAACATTATTTCCACTTTCTTAGCTATAAGCATATTTAGATATACATAGGTAACCAATACTGTCTGTTTTCAACCTTTTTATTTTATATTTGTGGTCAACTATTTCCCGATTCCAATAATGGCCACTCTTGGACCCTGGAATTTTAGAACATAAGTATTAAGGGAACAGTAATTTCAATATTCATGGGATAAGGGAGAATTAGAAATAATAGAAACAACATATGACTAATATATTGGGGCTAGCATTGTACAGGGAGTGCAGAATTATTAGGCAAATGAGTATTTTGACCACATCATCCTCTTTATGCATGTTGTCTTACTCCAAGCTGTATAGGCTCGAAAGCCTACTACCAATTAAGCATATTAGGTGATGTGCATCTCAGTCTGTAATGAGAAGGGGTGTGGTCTAATGACATCAACACCCTATATCAGGTGTGCATAATTATTAGGCAACTTCCTTTCCTTTGGCAAAATGGGTCAAAAGAAGGACTTGACAGGCTCAGAAAAGTAAAAAATAGTGAGATATCTTGCAGAGGGATGCAGCACTCTTAAAATTGCAAAGCTTCTGAAGCGTGATCATCGAACAATCAAGCGTTTCATTCAAAATAGTCAACAGGGTCGCAAGAAGCGTGTGGAAAAACCAAGGCGCAAAATAACTGCCTATGAACTGAGAAAAGTCAAGCGTGCAGCTGCCAAGATGCCACTTGCCACCAGTTTGGCCATATTTCAGAGCTGCAACATCACTGGAGTGCCCAAAAGCATAAGGTGTGCAATACTCAGAGACATGGCCAAGGTAAGAAAGGCTGAAAGACGACCACCACTGAACAAGACACACAAGCTGAAACGTCAAGACTGGGCCAAGAAATATCTCAAGACTGATTTTTCTAAGGTTTTATGGACTGATGAAATGAGAGTGAGTCTTGATGGGCCAGATGGAGGGCCCGTGGCTGGATTGGTAAAGGGCAGAGAGCTCCAGTCCGACTCAGACGCCAGCAAGGTGGAGGTGGAGTACTGGTTTGGGCTGGTATCATCAAAGATGAGCTTGTGGGGCCTTTTCGGGTTGAGGATGGAGTCAAGCTCAACTCCCAGTCCTACTGCCAGTTTCTGGAAGACACCTTCTTCAAGCAGTGGTACAGGAAGAAGTCTGCATCCTTCAAGAAAAACATGATTTTCATGCAGGACAATGCTCCATCACACGCGTCCAAGTACTCCACAGCGTGGCTGGCAAGAAAGGGTATAAAAGAAGAAAATCTAATGACATGGCCTCCTTGTTCACCTGATCTGAACCCCATTGAGAACCTGTGGTCCATCATCAAATGTGAGATTTACAAGGAGGGAAAACAGTACACCTCTCTGAACAGTGTCTGGGAGGCTGTGGTTGCTGCTGCACGCAATGTTGATGGTGAACAGATCAAAACACTGACAGAATCCATGGATGGCAGGCTTTTGAGTGTCCTTGCAAAGAAAGGTGGCTATATTGGTCACTGATTTGTTTTTGTTTTGTTTTTGAATGTCAGAAATGTATATTTGTGAATGTTGAGATGTTATATTGGTTTCACTGGTAAAAATAAATAATTGAAATGGGTATATATTTGTTGTCAGGCAATCTATATCAGCTAGGCACGATGTCGCAATACCAAGTCATAAAGTGCTGAGTACACAGAGCATATATTAGATGTCATGAAGGTCACTATGTGTCTATTACAGAGGATATCCTGTCTTTCAAGGTCTTACATGAATCTACAGGTAACTAAATAGGGTCTGTAATAGAGATAAGACTATAATTGATCTGTTGCTCCCATCTAATTATGAGGATTGGAATCATCATTGTGTCTTAGAGGAATTTTCATCTACTAGTACTCGGTCCACTAATGACACGTATTATATTGCAGTATTTGGTAGGAATCCACTTACACTATTTTATATACATTTTCCCACTATGATAACTGTCGAGCTCACTAGAACGGAGAGTGTAGTTGTATGTATTGACTCCTGCTTAGTGTATATAGATACAGCATGTATAATAGATGCAATTATCTGGCGGCTTAGCAAATCTCTGAGCTGACTATCTTGTATAATAAGCCTCTTCATAGATAAGTAAAAGCTGCGCCGCCTCGGCCGCTGGCAGCACAGCGGCAAGAAACCATGAGAGGATGGTCAGTAATGGAATAAAAGCACAAGATTCAACTTAAAAAGTCCAGCCAATTAAAATTGCATAAGTTCAATAAACACTCAGCTGCCATTAACCAAGACAAGAAATTACAAAGCTAAGAGTAATTCTACTGAAATAGAAAATTAACAACCTAGAAGCAGGTATCTGCCCTGCTATGAGCCTTTACATATATAACAGCATGCCCCCTGTCTATTATAAGTCAACCCACTGGTTTGGAGCTAGAAGTGATCCTACCCATATGTGGTTGATATATATTTTATAGGGGTATAGGGCACTCCTGGTATTTTGGTCAAATATTAATACACTTAACTCTTAACAACACACGTTGGAAATTTAAATTATCCAGTGAACTAAAAAGGTAGTATATTGCATATGTGTCACAGTGAGTTCCAATATGAAATCTGTTAAACAGAGCAGGATTAATTTTAAATAACAGCCTAGTTAAAGCACATGTGAGTAACATAAAATATATAATAATGCTAGAACTAAGAGGGTGGTGTCTAGGAGTAAAATAACATGTCAGATAAGTGTGAGCAGTCAACAGCTGTCATTTAAAAACTCAGACAGTATGGGGTGAAGCTGTAGAACAACCAGTATTAGAACAATTTAAGTAGGCATAGGATAGTAAAGAACATGGACGCAAAATGAAATACTTAACAATATTAAATAGATATACAGTCTGTTACTAAAGTAGACTTATTCATGTCAAAGTCCCATATCATTATTTTAACTGAGGCTTTTAAGATGTGTACTCCTTAACCCACTCCAGATCTCTGACCAGCCAAAAAGAGCACTCCGGTAATCAAGCTATACCATTGCGGTTTGTGTGGTGATGGCAGTATCTTCCTAAGACCTCTACGGATCAAATGAGCTAGTCCCAGGGTGTACCAGGTTGGTCTTACTAACCATATATTAACTGCCTCAAAATCAATGTATGCGGTCAGGCATAGGGTCTCTCTGCTGCGAGTGTTCTGAAGCTCAGATAGGGTATTGTCCAAGTTACATGGACGATGCTGTTGTATGTCCCTCCTCACAAGGAGTTCTGATGCTGCTTCAGAGCTGCTGCTCAGGCTTAGTGGACAATGGATCCTGGGACCAGGAAGTAAAGATGTCGTCTGCTGATCTACTAGCTTCCGTCTCTCACCATCCATCATCCGGTGCCTCTTTGCGATGTGGGGTAATGTGTCCACTCTAGCGGTGTGGATAGCAGTAGCCGTGTCTGATCTATCTTCTGCCATGCTGTGTGCTTCTGGACTTTGTATGGCTTGAGTAGTCGGGCTATGATTAAGTGCTGACCCCATTAAATCACCAATCAGCTGTGCCCTGAAGAGCCGAAAAGAGGTCTCGATGACTCTGAGAGTTGTTGTTTTCCATTCATCCACGGCCGCCATTTTCCTTTTTAAGACAATCGAGGCCACACTTGGTATAGCGTCTAGAGCTGCTCCGTTAGTTAACTTGGTGGTCTTAATACAAATATTAGGTAGTCGCTTAGGTATTGGAAGTTTGCAGTGCGTAGACACTGAAAACTTCAACAACATGGAACCTGATGCAGCTTTACTAATCGAGGAGATCTGTAACCTCCTGAACGAACATTTCTTGCAGCTCACAGAAAAGATGGCGGCAGCATGGGCATATGAAGGAAACCTTGCTAATGCTGAGCCTGCTTTATTAAATGCAAAATGAGCAGAGGACCCCGAGCCCTCCACACACTGCGTATATTTGAGCTTGTCTGGTATACAGCAAGCCAGAACCTCAATAAACAAGGTGCTGATGATCGGTTTTGGGAACCTAGAGATGACTGTCGCATGTAACTCCTCAACAGCCGGGCAGGGGTTAGATCCCGCTTTCACACACAGTGGAGAGGCAGATACCCCTAAATCTGGAGCAATCCCTATAGCACAGAACCCCTCACTGACCAATGGCTCCCACTCAGCCCAGCAGTAACGGCTTGCAATGGAAGGTAAACCTAAGATGTATAGAGGGACAGCTGCAGGGAGGGAGAAGGCACGTATGGGAACGGTATATGCGCAAGATGGCACCACCGCCACCTCGGATGCCTTGGCCCCAGACAGCCAGAATGAGAGTGACTCGCCGAGTTGCACAGATAGTGTGGCGACACTGGATAAGTGCTAAAGATATTTGCAAATTGAGTCCTACCTCGGAGACACCCCCCGGATTGAAGGTCCAGAGCGGTCGTGGAGACAAGCTAGCGGTATTCAGCCTGCGAGCAGTGTTCCGGTGGGGCCACTGTGGAGGCCGGATCAGTCTCTGGGGATGCTGGAGTCACACACCACATAGAGGTTTGCTGACAGCGACTAAAAACACTTCTAGAAGCATAGACTCTGTGCACGGAAGTCTGTCTCAAAAAGCTGGCATAGGTTAAAGACATTTTTGTCATGGATTGTCATAACACTGATTATGAACAGAAGTTACTCAGTTTATTATAGTTCCTCTAAAAGGGATACATAAATGCTTTCAGCCTCTCCTATAATCCCTAGTGGTCTGTACATACTCATGTGCTTATTTTTTTGTGTATACCTTTGCCCTGCCATAGTCGAGTTAAAATGGGCTTTAGATACTGCAACACGTTTACAGGGCTTTAAGATGGTCACTCACCTGATATCCTTGACTTGTATTGTGCTACTCTGTCTCACTTTGGTTAACGTCTAATGTGTATAACATATGTATTTGTAGGATTGAAATATCTGAATATCTGCCATTATCAATAACTTCACAGTTTTGTATAGCTCCCCTTAATAAGGTGTGCAAATGCTGGTAACCTCTATGTTGCTCATTTTATACAGATGCAGACTTAATTATTTGTTTTTAGCTAAGGTTCCTTTCCTTAATTTTAGTGTGCTCCTAGTGTATGTCTTAAGACTGTCATTATCCCTTTCAGTTTGAGGCAGTCAGTTCTAGCAACCTACCAACATATTTAAACTCTATTATATTTGATAATTGGGAAAAGCCTCCTTTTAATACTCAGCATCATGTAGTCAGCTATTATCTCTGTATAGGGCTCCAAATATAGTATATATGTCTTTTTAATTGCCTGTGGTTTGCCCTCCTAATTAGATCCCAGCTAAGACTATGTCATCCTGTCAGACTCCACCCTGCTGCGCACCCCTGGTTTCTTATGTCCCACTGCGCTAGTAGTTCCCATTGCCACTACACAGTCACCAGTGTAAAGTTTTACCCAGAGCTGAGGGAATTGGTCAGTCATTCTTTTCTTATTATTTATATAACCAGTATTAGGTGGTTTTAGTTTATGTTCATGTTCTTTATATTGTTCGAATGTTGTCTCTACACATAACAAGAGACACTAAACTGTTCTCATAAGTGTATAAAATATTATTTTCGTATTTCCAAGCCCAAAAGTGGCTATAGTCCAAAACTACCTTTACTCCATCTATAAACTTTAATTAATAAGAAGGTCCAAAAGTGGCCTACTCATGCATTAGGAGGTATAAATCATTATAAAATATGTGGTTTCTATTAGATTTGCCTACTCTTAACTCTTATGATGGTATGATAATGTATATATATATTATATTTTCTTGTGTGGGGTGTGTATTATACTTACATATATACTTGCACTCTTTCTTGTATTTTGTTTTTTACTTCTGGTTTAGTATGGCAAATTTTTATCTGCTCTGTAACTGTTTTTCATACCTCAATAAAAATTTTAAATAATAAAAAAAAAAAATCTGAAAAAAAAAAAGCTATAAAATCCCAAGTACTCTTGATAACTAACCAGAGGTTAATAGTTATATTGCTACATCTGTTGCTGTTTAAATCTTGTTGCCTCACTTGCAACTGTATATTTTTCTGCTGAACAGCAGTTTGTTGCAAAAGGTGCTGGGAGCATCTGTTTGTTATTTGTTATTGTTTCTTTGTGTTTAGTAGCCATTTATATCCTGTGAAGAAGGAAAGTTTTTTTTTTTTTACTATGCTTCTAAGCAAGAAGACCACACAGGACTAAATTGAGACTTCTTTGGGACTCTATGTTTGCATTTATTTTCCAATTTGTTTTTTTCCTTTTTTGTAAGAAACATGTTGCTTATATACATTGCAACAATAGATTACAATGATACAATTATCTGTTTGACTAAGGTGAGGATATAAGCTTACACTAGGGGTAAAAAATTGTGGCAGGGCTGAAATTAACAGCTAATTAAGGAATTAATGGTTTAACTCTTGCCCCTGTGAGCATAGTAGGAAAGATTTAAAATAAGCTACAATTGAATGAAACATTAGAAAAGTGTTGTTCTATAATATTGACCTGTGTTGCCGCCAAGAGCTTTAGTGTCCCTAGGGCTGTCTTGCTTTAATATTGTGTCTGTAGATTGGTTGGGTAGGGCAGGAAAGCTCTATATTATATCTTTACATTTAGGTGCTGTATAATATTGATACAATCTGGTAAAAGGAGCATGAGTATCACATTAATATTATAACACAAGTTCACAGTTTTCATTCTGTATATTTTTAGGCACTATTGTTAACACTTTTTTTCACTACAGCACATTGCTGCTTTTAGTTTTGTTTTTTCTTTTTGGGATCAGTAAATTATCCACAGTAACACTAATTACAAAAAATATATTAAAGTCTTATTTTGGACTTCTTTCTTCATCTTTTTTCTTCACTATCTTCTACTTATTTTCCTTTTTTCTCCTTTCTTTGTTCTTTTCTTCTCTTTTTTTTCTTTTACACAAAAGTACATGGAAAGGTATTTTTCCAGCAATAATATCACTTCACTAAACATGCCTCCTAAACTAAAAGATAAAAAACCATGCACTTCCGATGCGCTCAATGAAAATCTGAATGAATCTACAAATTTAAAACAAGATCTGCAACCCCTTGTAACACAGTTGTCTGACATTTTTCTTCCTCAGTTTGAAATTATTACAACTCAAATGTCAAATTTATCTATAGAGGTAAGACAGTTTGCTAGTAGGCTAACAGAGGTAGAAGACAGGATATCCGAAATGGAGGACACTCTCAATCACCAATCGCAGGTGGTCTCAGCACAGGATAAAAAAAAATAGCTTTAAAGGCTAGATTGGACGACCTGGAGGATCGCTCCAGGCGAAACAATCTACAAATTATAGGCCTTCCTGAAACTGAGGAATTTAAAGATATCCTAAATTTTACGGCAGTAATATTACCACAGACCCTGGGATTTAAGCAACAGAGCCTACCAATTGTGATTGAGAGAGCGCATAGAATGGGTCCTCCTAGGAGCGGTGTCACTGGAAAAAATACCCATAGGCCTATAATGGTCAAGTTCTTACATTTTCAGGATAAGATAAATATCTTGAGACTCTATAGAAAAACTGAGAATCTGTTAATAGGTGAAACCAAAATTTTATTGTTTCAGGATTATTCCAGTGACACCACCTCTAGGAGGAAAGAAATGGCCCCGTTCTGTACTAAGTTGATTTCAGCAGGCTATAAGGCAAAATTATTGTACCCAGCAAAAATTCTGATAGAAGGAACAGAAGGCATAGTTAACTTAGGGAATGTAGAAGAGGCAAAGGCATTCTTTACCAAAAATAATCTGACTCTTACTCGTTAGGTATATACAACTTAGATTTGCGCAGAATAGTAAAAATAAATTTAAGATATGTTGAGACTTATGGCTGTTTTTAAAAAAAGTTCCTTGGTTGTGTTTTTCTCTCTATACCACTAATTTTAGCCGATGAAAGATTTTAGATGCCTTTCGTGGAACGTGGGTGGCATCACCTCTCCAATCAAAAGAAAACTAATAGTTAGACAACTAGGAGCACATCAGCCTGATATAGCCTTAATTCAAGAAACCCACCTAAAAGGTGAGGAAGTTAGTAAACTTAAAGTAAGTGGATTGGAGAGGTGATAGTAGCTATATTATTTAAAAAAAATTTAGATTATAGTATTATCAATACAGAGATGGACCCTGAGGAAAGATGGCTAATAGTGGAGCTACAAGTGAAGGGAAATAAGATGATAATCTGCAATATCTATGGGCCAAACACGTTTGATGCTAGTTTCTGGAATAATCTGATGTATTTATTATCTAAATATATAGGTCATTGTTTAATTGTTGCAGGTGATCTCAACTTGATACCATCAGAAAGTTTAGATAGATTCAGTCAAAAGAAGTCTTTTTTTTCTAATAAAAAGGCGGCAATATTTAAGCAATTCTGTAAGAATATGAAACTCCTTGACATATGGCGAGTACAATATCCAGATACCAAAACCTTCACTTGTGATTCTAAGTCACATGGCTCTCTATCAAGGATATATTTTTTTTATAGTATCTGATAAAATAATCAACCTAGAAGTGAAGGCCAATATAAATAATATAATAGTCTCAGACCATGCGATTATTTTATTAGATATAGGATTAAATGCAAATATAGGACGGACCAACTCATTTTTTTCCCCTTAAATTTCTAGTAAATAACAGTGAATTTTTCAATTGGCTAGTACATAAATGGAGAGATTTCAGGACACTTAATAGATCATACAGAGACAAAACTGAGGTTTATTGGGAGACGGCCAAGGCAGTGAGATTAAAGCTTACATGATAGTAAGAAAGAAAAAAGCTAAAGCAAGTGAAATACAGTTGTCCAACCAGGTCCAAAACCCTTACAGAAATTATATTAATAAATCCACTAAGTCAGGTTGGGACAAATATAAACTAGCCAGATAAGAGAGGGGTCTTTTCATAAAACAGAAAGCGGCATGGGAAGACTTAAAGATTAATGCACGGTATAAAGGACATTACAGAAAGTCAGCTAAATTCTTATCCAGGTTAGATAAAGCCCGAAAGAAGTCCAACACTATAGAAGCAATAATATGCAGAAGTAACAGATACACCAATCTTACTAATATTAAAAATACTTTTATGGAGTATTTCCAAAAAATATATGCTCATAAAGAAATAAATGCTTCAAAAAAGAGAAAATAGTCCAGCTTGCCAAAAAAGTAAAAACAAGTCTTTATTAATCCATTTAAAAGTGGTTGGAATACAGCAACAGCAAAGTACTGATGGTGTAGAGGGCGCAGCACTGTATGGCTTACATGTTTCGGATAAACTCCGTAGTCATAGCCTACAGTGATGTGCCACACACCTGTTAAAATACCCTAAAAACAAATGTGATAGGCTTAAAAGTATAAACCCACCCTCATACTTAAACAAATCAGGATATTGCACAGCATAACACACCTATGAAACAACCACTTTGAAAAACTTCATATTGCTATGCAGTGACAATTACAAGTCCAAACAGTATAGAAAAAAGTAAGCTGATAAATTATCAAAATTAAAGCCACAACAGAAATTAATATGTTATAATTTCATTAATAGATATTTAAATATTTAAATTTAAAGGGCCAAGTGGTAACTCAAGATTAAATAATGAATTAAATAAACAGTTTATGCAAAATTATATATTATGTGGGGTGACCTATTAAAAGATAAACCTCTCACTAAAAACAAATAAACTAGTCTATTGACAATCAATTGTGGCACACATAAATAAATATCAGTTGGCGAAACAGTTCTAGCACACATGAGTAAGATTCAGCTAAACTGTCATAGCTAATAAAGCCTACTGTAGTCCCATGGGTGTGACAACTATTAAAATACCAAACTTGTGGAGCCATAGGTGAACTAAGCATAGAAGTTAGTGTACAATTATTGGATAATGGAACTGATATTAAATATTAAGATATTGGAATCAGTATATAAGACAAGGGTTAGATAAAGAGTAGTGACAATGTACCATATATTTGAGAAATTACTCTGAATAGAGGGAGAATTACTCCCATAAATTCATAACATCATATCTGGAATTTAAACCGTCAGGTAATCGTGTGCCCATGGTAAAGATCCAGTATGCTTCACGTCTAGCAAGGAACTGATTTACGTCACCTCCCCTGGTGGGGGTGATGACCTTCTCAATACCACACCATTTGAAACCTCTCAGATCATTATCATGAAAAGTTCCGAAGTGTTGAACTATAGGAGTGGATGCCCTTTTAGTGGAAAAGGAGGATAAGTGTTCCCTAATGCGGGAATTGAGGTCATGGGAGGTAAGTTCTATGTACTGGATTTTGCACAGGGAACACTTAATAAGATATATGACTGCCTCAGTCCTGCAATTAATGCAGGCATTGATCGTGTAAGTTTTTTTGGTTACTTCACTGGTGTAATCCTTTGTGATTTTTGCATATTCACATGGCTTACATTTGCGGTGCCCACATTTGTACATGCCAGTGTGTTTGAGCCAAGAACCTTTCTCCTTCTGTATAGGTCTAAGTAAGGTGGGAGAGAGCATAGAACCTAGTGTGGGACTTTTGCGATAAGAACATCTAAGTCCTTTTCTAACTGTCTCCACTAATTTGTCTTCTGCCAATAAAACTTGAAAATGCTTGCGTATTATATTGCAAATTTGTGGGTACTGTGCACTATGAGTAGTCACAAAGGTGACATTTTGCTGTGCATTCTTTTCCAAAGTATTAGTGGCCAGTAGATTTTGTCTAGGAATATTCTGAACATGATGTCTAGCCTTCTTGATTGCCTTTTTGGGATACTGTCTGTCTAAAAGCCTTTTCTCCAAAAATTCAGACTCTTTTTTGAATTCATGCTCATCTGTGCAGTTTCTCTTCAACCTGACAAATTCCCCCTTGGCAATTGCAAAGGGGACATGTTTGGGATGACAGCTTGTTCCCAAAAGAAGATAGTTACCAGAAATAGGTTTTCTATAAATGGTAGATGTGATCCTCCCAGTTATAGTACCTTCCAAAGTAAGATCTAGATAGTTGATAGATCTGTCCTGTAGTTCATAAGTAAATTTGAGGCCAACATTGTTATCATTAAGAAAATCAACGAAGGCCAAAACATTCTCAGGGTCACCAATCCAGATGAAAAGAAGATCATCTATGTATCTCCTATAAAAGGAGATACACCGCAAAAATGGGTTACTATCTCCAAAGATGTGGTAAAACTCCCACCATCCCAAGAACAAGTTGGCAAAGGATGGTGCAAATTTCGCCCCCATGGCGGTACCACATCTCTGGAGATAGAAAACCCCATCAAATTTAAAGAAATTATGCGACAAGAGGAAGTTGGTGACCCTGAGAATAAAGCTAATATAAGTACCAGAGAAATCTGTATGCCCTTCCAGAAAAAATTGTATGGCCTCAATCCCCTTGGAATGGGGGATACTAGAATAGAGAGAGACTGCGTCAATTGTCAACCACCTAGAGGACGGGGTCCACTCCACGTCCTCCAAGATGTTGAGAATATGTTTAGTGTCCCTGACATAAGATTGGAGTGACACTACCAAAGGTTGTAGTATACAATCTAACCAATATAATTACCTAATAGGGAATCTATACCGCTCACTATAGGTCTTCCCTGGAATTCGCACCATCCTTTGCCAACTTGTTCTTGGGATGGTGGGAGTTTTACCACATCTTTGGAGATAGTAACCCATTTTTGCGGTGTATCTCCTTTTATAGGAGATACATAGATGATCTTCTTTTCATCTGGATTGGTGACCCTGAGAATGTTTTGCCCTTCCTTGATTTTCTTAATGATAACAATGTTGGCCTCAAATTTACTTATGAACTACAGGACAGATCTATCAACTATCTAGATCTTACTTTGGAAGGTACTATAACTGGGAGGATCTACCATTTATAGAAAACCTATTTCTGGTAACTCTCTTCTTTTGGGAACAAGCTGTCATCCCAAACATGTCCCCTTTGCCATTGCCAAGGGGGAATTTGTCAGGTTGAAGAGAAACTGCACAGATGAGCATGAATTCAAAAAAGAGCCTGAATTTTTGGAGAAAAGGCTTTTAGACAGACAGTATCCCAAAAAGGCAATCAAGAAGGCTAGACATCAAGTTCAGAATATTCCTAGACAAAATCTACTGGCCACTAATACTTTGGAAAAGAATGCACAGCAAAATGTCACCTTTGTGACTACTCATAGTGCACAGTACCCACAAATTTGCAATATAATACGCAAGCATTTTCAAGTATTATTGGCAGAAGACAAATTAGTGGAGACAGTTAGAAAAGGACTTAGATGTTCTTATCGCAAAAGTCCCACACTAGGCTCTATGCTCTCTCCCACCTTACTTAGACCTATACAGAAGGAGAAAGGTTCTTGGCTCAAACACACTGGCATGTACAAATGTGGGCACCACAAATGTAAGCCATGTGAATATGCAAAAATCACAAAGGATTACACCAGTGAAGTAACCAAAAAAACTTACACGATCAATGCCTGCATTAATTGCAGGACTGAGTCAGTCATATATCTTATTGAGTGTTCCCTGTGCAAAATCCAGTACATAGGACTTACCTCCCGTGACCTCAATTCCCGCATTAGGGAACACTTATCCTCCTTTTCCACTAAAAGGGCATCCACTCTTATAGTTCAACACTTCGGAACTTTTCATGATAATGATCTGAGAGGTTTCAAATGGTGTGGTATTGAGAAGGTCATCACCCCCACCAGGGGAGGTGACGTAAATCAGTTCCTTGCTAGACGTGAAGCATACTGGATCTTTACCATGGGCACACGATTGCCTGACGGTTTAAATTCCAGATATGATGTTATGAATTTATGGGAGTAATTCTCCCTCTATTCAGAGTAATTTCTCAAATATATGGTACATTGTCACTACTCTTTATCTAACCCTTGTCTTATATACTGATTCCAATATCTTAATATTTAATATCAGTTCCATTATCCAATAATTGTACACTAACTTCTATGCTTAGTTCACCTATGGCTCCACAAGTTTGGAATTTTAATAGTTGTCACACCCATGGGACTACAGTAGGCTTTATTAGCTATGAAAGTTTAGCTGAATCTTACTCATGTGTGCTAGAACTGTTTCGCCAACTGATATTTATTTATGTGTGCCACAATTGATTGTCAATAGACTAGTTTATTTGTTTTTAGTGAGAGGTTTATCTTTTAATAGGTCACCCCACATAATATATAATTTTGCATAAACTGTTTATTTAATTCATTATTTAATCTTGAGTTACCACTTGGCCCTTTAAATTTAAATATTTAAATATCTATTAATGAAATTATGTCATATTAATTTCTGTTGTGGCTTTAATTTTGATAATTTATCAGCTTACTTTTTTTCTATACTGTTTGGACTTGTAATTGTCACTGCATAGCAATATGAAGTTTTTCAAAGTGGTTGTTTCATAGGTGTGTTATGCTGTGCAATATCCTGATTTGTTTAAGTATGAGGGCGGGTTTATACTTTTAAGCCTATCACATTTGTTTTTAGGGTATTTTAACAGGTGTGTGGCACATCACTGTAGGCTATGACTACGGAGTTTATCCGAAACATGTAAGCCATACAGTGCTGCGCCCTCTACACCATCAGTACTTTGCTGTTGCTGTATTCCAACCACTTTTAAATGGATTAATAAATACTTGTTTTTACTTTTTTGGCAAGCTGGACTATTTTCTCTTTTTTGAAGCATATCCTATTCCAGTTACCAACTTTCCTTACTTGCTGACATCCAACTACGGAGCACCTGTGCAGCCTGAGATATCTTATATGCCGTGGAGCTGCGGTACACCAGCGCACTACTCATTGAGGAGGAGCTTCAGTCTGGTCCCGACGGAGGACCCACAGTGACGTCACGCCATTCAGATCAGGTGTATTGGCGGAGGGATCTCGTTACAGAGCAGCTTGAGGGCACGGACGCCAGGAATCTACGGGGACAAGTTGAGGCAAGTGGTTCTCCATTAGGTCTCGTCCCGGATTGGATCCATAGCGTTTAAGTGTGCCAGCCCGACTCTGCCATCGTACCTAGAACGAAATGACAGTATACTTACTCATTGGTGAGTCTCATTTGATTTGATTACAGCTGGGTCTTGATCTGATTTTGGACTGTCTCTCCACACGGCTGCACAGGTTGTTGTTTTTCCACGGAGTCTTCTCTGTTTTAAGCAATCATTTATTACTTTATATTTTGATCATTGTTGTTTGTTTTTTGTTACACTGGGTTCCTCTTTCAGTCATCATAAAGAAATAAACACAGACAAAAAAAACGAGTTTTGGTATAAAAAGGTTGTGCCTACAATTTCACAAGATTCATTGGAGATGTTGAATAGCCCTATTAATAGAGAAGAGGTCCTTGAAGCAATTGATCATAGTCAGTTTAACAAAGCACCTGGACCTGACCAGATACCTGCAGAAATGTATAAGATTTTAAAACGGGAGATAGTAGATATACTAACAAATTTGTTTAATATATATTATATTAGAGCTCAAGCTATGTCTAAATATTTCTCAGCATCAATTATATCATTAATTTTAAAGCAAGGAAAATACCCGCAAGACCCAGGGTCTTATAGACCTATCTCATTACTTAATGTATATTATAATTTATTAACCCACATTATTTTCAGTAGATTAAAAGTGTGTCTGGCACAGATTATACATGAAGACCAGACCGGCCTTATGGCAGGTAGATCCTCAACAATGAATGTGTGAAAGGCTGCTTTGGCATTAGAATTCTTTTGGAATAAATTACATAGCAAAACAAAGATTAATCAGAATTTTGCTGTCCTAACGATTGATGCAGAAAAAGCGTTTGATGCAGTGATCTGGGACCATATATATACATCTTTAGAAAATGTTGGATTCTCAGGTCACTTCATCCAGTTTATTAAAATTATATATGAATATCCTATATCTTATATCAATATAAATGGCAGTCAGACGTCTAAGCTTACACTGAGTAGGGGAACTAGACAGGGATGCCCACTCTCTCCATTATTATTTAACATCACAATAGAGCCCCTCGCCATTAAGTTACGAAAAGTGATACAAGGCATCCAGCTAGGAGAGCAAAAATTAATCCTATCACTATAAGCAGACGTTTTGCTTTTATTCTTAAAGAATACTAAAGCAAATATCGCAAAAGCTATTAGTATCTTAGAAACATTTGGTTCCTTCTCTGGATACAAAATCAACGCAAGCAAATCTGAAATAATATGGATGAATAAGAACAAACAGAGTTGTATAGATCATCCATTTAAAGGAACTGTTTGTTTTAAATATCTAGGGATATATCTCCATGTAGATCCAAACCAATGGTATATGGTTAATTATATACTTTTTTTTAGGAAAACTGCCCTAAAGCTACAAAGTTGGAGATCTTTCCCTATTTCCCTTTCATCTAGAATAATGATGATTAAATCTATTCTATTTCCCCAACTAGTCTACATCATGCAAAATGTACCCTTACTCTTACATATTTAAGATATAATAGGATTTAACAAAGAATGTGCCAAATGTGTTTGGAATAACAAGAAACACAAAGTATCAATAACTAAATTATCACTCCATGCGGAAGAGGGGGGCCTGGGCTTCCCAGATATCAAGAAATATATAATATCACTATTCTTGCACTGTATGCTGTTGATTGGATGACTGAAGCAAATTATTTCACCCTGTTAGTGATGGAACAGGGAATGGTTTATCCATTTTCCTTGAAAGCATTATTGCATTTTCCATTTACCCAATTGCCTACTCATATTAAAAGGCTAAGTATGATACGAAATGTTATTGTAGCATGGCAAAAACTTAATGTCTTGTTGGAGGCAAACTTCGAATGTTCACCTTATTTACCTATTATAGGTAATCCAAATTTCATACCGGGATTAGCATCAGAGGTTTTCCAAAACTGGTCTCAAAATGGATTGTCCTACATTTATCAATGTTTAAATGAATCTCTCCAGATGAGATCTTTTGAAAATATATCCAGAGAATTTAATTTATCCAATAAGAATTGTTATGCTTATTTACAGCTTAGACACTTCATAAATTAAATAAGGAAAAAAAGACAAAATTTAGAGGGATGGGGGAAAATTAATGCATATATAAGCTATAAAACTGGTAATCATAACATTGCGCTTCTAATAATGGAATAATAATACTTTCAATAAATGCCCTAAATGTAGTAATTTAAATGCTGATATGATGCATTGCTTCTGGCCCTGTCTCAAAATTTTGCAATTTTGGAGTAAAGTGGAATATTGGCTGAATAGAAACTTACGGCTAGATTACGAGTTTTGTTGGTAAAGCCGTGCGGTGCTAACGAGCCTTTTTTTTCCAGAGCTCACTTTAAACAACGCTGGTATTATAAGTTTTCTGAATGGCTGCGTTAGCCTCAGAAAAGTGAGCATTGACCAAATTTAGCTCCACATCTCACTGTAATACCAGCATTGTTTACGGTAGCGGTAAGCTGGCTAAAACATGCTCGTGCACAATTTCCCCATAGGAAACAATGGGGCTGAGACGGCTGAAAAAAAACCTAACACCTGCAAAAAAGCAGCGCTTGAACTTCTAACGCAGCCCTATTGTTTCCTATGAGAAAATACTTTTTTTGAAACAAAGATTTTTATTGAGGCAATACGAGAAAGAAAAAACATAGACAAAATATACATTTTGTATCATTTTTTTGTATCAGTTTTGCATACAGGACACTGTTTATCTATTGGACAATGAAACCTCTTCATATAAGAGAATAGAGAAATCTTAATTCAGACATCCTATATGTATCTCTCCGAAAACACATAAAATATAGTAAAAATAAAGGACATTGTATGCTAATACAAAATAAAATACACCTAATCCAGTATTACCTCTTTTTTCCTTTTGTTTCCTGTATAAACACATAACAAATTTATATAACTTGAACACCCAAACAAATTATACATCTTATAGAGTGATAAGCTGATTATAAAATAAATGTATTTATTATCTGAGAATTTACATATTGTAGGGAGTCATAACAAGTTGCTCCTACTAAATGTATTAGATTAGAGGACAAGTCGGGAAGTGTTAGTCTGCAGCTGGGTACTTTAATAAACCGTCCTCTGCTTCTTTGTAAACAAAACACTAAGAGCAACTTATATCATTACCAGATCGATAGCGGGAAAACACCGCTTTTTTTGTCCACCTAAGATAGGGGTGAACAGTAGCTATAATATGGGGGGGGGGGGTGGAGGGCGGAGCCATACGATGTATTGTAACCAACATGCTTCCCAGGCTATTACTATTATAGCTGTAATTATGAGTATCCTTAGGTAGAGACCTGATAAAGGTCTCTAGGCTTTTGCATATAGAATGAATATGATTAACTCCTGATATAGATATGCTCAGGGAGGAATATTGGTATGTATGTAATATGAGATATAAGATATAAGGGCCTTCTGAATGGGCTCCTCTCCTAGGGAAATGCCAACTCTAGGCGATGTGGGAAAAGGTAGTAGGGATATGACCCGCAGGCAACAAGTACCGGCGGGAAAGGGAGGAGAGGGGCCCAATAGGACTAGGTGATTTGCTCCAGCAAGGAAATTAACATAGGGAGCTCCCTTATCTACAATAAGGCTGGTGATATCTCCCTCAGATGTAGCCCCGGCATGTATTAACTAGCCTGAGCAATATTCACCAACTATAACCATAGTACAATAATGATTGAAGAGTTAACATTTATGAACAATGTAATTCTTAGGCCTTTAAATAATGTTTTAAATAGCTAAGGGTATAGGCATCATCTGGGATACCAATGTCATCAAAACACAGCAATATACCCTAGCATGCTGAAAGCAGTATATATTGGCACTAGATAAAGAGGACATACATGCAGACAATATAATACCAATAAAGAAGCAAGATAGCCTATGAGATATATATATGAATAATGTATAGTGACAAAATCATGTGTACATTAATAATGAGCAAAAATGTGGGTCGAGTTATAACTGAAGGTCCTTTTCTAGAGCTTGATAATGGGAACTGATGTCATTTAAACAATCCAGCACCTGCATATGGCTGCATTGGTCTATTAAACATCTTAGTTCATAGTATGACCTACTAGCTAATGAAATCCCCTAGTTATCTCCCCTTTACCTTAGGTTTAATGCCATTCTAAGCTTACTCTGATACGCCACAGTTAGCAGACATACACAAGGAGTCATAGGCAAGGAGCACTCATACTACAAGTATATCTAGGTGTAGAATAATATGACCATAGGCAACAGGCCTCATATATACAGTATATAAGGTAACCATAGTGTGAAACTGGTCAGGCTGGGAATAAATATAGATATATATCCGGGAGATACCATGGGCACTATATAAAGCTTGCTACTATACTTAGTTACTAGAGATCCTATATTAGACTTGTGATAGCATGTAGACTCATAGAAATGAATTTAACAATATTTTGTCTACAGTGCTAACTTCTGGGTATCACCAGGCTTATTGTTATAAATATTTACATAAGCAGCAAGAATATGTCACTTAAATTATAATGGCATATACATTAATGCCCATGTCACATGCTGAATATCCCCTGAATAATAGACATCACGGGAGCTGGCATTGTATTAAATAAGAATAAAATAAAATAGGAGCTTGATGTAACTACAAATAACTAATTACATAGAAAATGAACACTTAAATCAAACAGAAACTTTAACATCTCTAGACATAGTGACTATAAGCGTTCCTGCAGTCTACTATATCCAAAATGAGGGTGCGACCAGAATGTCAACCTATGCCCTCCTTTATCAAGCATGGATTACAGTCAATATGGGGAAACACATCTTTTACAACCCCTGGGAATAGCGGCAGTACGACAGAAGATCCCCTCCACCTGTAAGCAGCAAAACCTTCAGGTTGTACTCTGTAGATACCACTGTCATCTGGTGGCATAAACGAGCTGAGCTGACTGTGTAGCTGGCCGGGCTGCTGCATATCTCCCAGCTCAAGAGCTGTTTCTGTATTCACTAGCGCTTCTGCTATGTGTGCCGTCTGAGATATCGCAGCTGGTTCAACTTCCTCCTCCGCATGAGGAGGGGGGAATAAATAGCAGTGACATATCCATAAGTTCTATATGTCCCTTTAAGAATAACTTTAGGTAAACTTGTCAAACACAAGCAATAACTGTATGCAGGCTTGCGCATAGCATGGTATAAGAGGGGATAATGTATGACTACTGAAGACCAGTATCATATTCAGGTATGACACCAATGCTCATAACTAGGAGAATATAAACTCTGCGAGATGTGTTTATATCAATATGAAAGTGATACTTAACATAATAAATTTACAGATATCTCTTGTTATATACACTGTAGGCAAAATGTGAAATTTTCCCCTTAAGGGGACATATTTGTGTAGACCCAGAACAAAGTCAGGATATAGAAAAAGACATAATAAACATCAATGACGTGGATAAATATTGACCTCATAAAAATATTACTTCCAGTGTGCACTCTAGGTGATTCAGACTGGAAACCCCCAACCAGCATGAAAAGCTGCAGAGCCATATTTACTATGTTTAGTACTAAGCCATGTTGAAAAAATTAAAAAAAACTAGCTGACACTCTCTTGACGGCATATCTTTTATATACCTATAGGGTAGGTAGGTAGGTGAGATCAAGAACATAAAGGCTAGATAAGACTAGCTGGCACTCTCTTGGCAGCATATCTTCTATACGCATATAGGGTAGTTGGGTAGGTGAGGTCTAGCACATAGAGGCTAAGTAAGGCTAGCTAACACTCTCTTGGCATACGCACATAGGGTAGTTAGGCCGGCGAGACCCAGAACATAATGACTAAATAAAACTAACTGACACTCTCTTGGTAGCATATCCTCAATACACATATAGGGAAGTTCGGTAGGTGAGATCTAAAACATAAAGGCTAAATAAAACTAGCCGTCACTTCTCTCCTATACATACATATAGGGTAGTTCAGTAGGTGAAGTCTGGAGCATAAAGGCTAAATAAAACTGGCTAACACTCTCTTGTTAATATATCTTCTATACACATGTAGGGTAGTTAGGTAGGGGAGATCTAGAACATAGATCCAGGCTCGCTACTTCGTTTGTCCCTACAAGGGATCCGTAGTGCATTGATTCACTTTCAACCACTGATACTGCACGCTGAATTCTACGTCACCACCCGCGACTGCAGAGCGGTGTGGTAAGGACCGATTACAAAGCGTGAGACTGTAACAGCCAGAATATACACCTCCTAACATCGGAGTGACTACAAACTGACCGCAGGGGAATATTCACGGCAGACGGCCTAGATATGAATTTTACCCCTTTTATCTTGTGAGTGTTTTTGAACCGTTTTTCTTGTTATAATAAATTGTTTTATCCCTACATTTGAGTCGGCGCTCCTCTCCTTTTCTCTTTTTTATACAGTTTCTTGGGAACTTTGGAAGTCCTTTTTGGAGGAGCAGCGAGACCACACACATATCTGTTTACTTCTCTCTGTGACTTGGGAGACATTTCTCGGACTCATACACCAGTTATTTTGACTCTGGACTTTGTGAGTACCTGTGTACTGGCTATATGTTTAATCCAGTTACCAGTGTACCCTTATGTTGACGTATATCATACAGGGTTTTTAATAATATCATATTGTTTGGAATAAGTATATAGCGCTTTACCGTATATATTCATATATACACCCGTTTCTTTCTAAATAATACTAGCTGACTCTTCTCTTGGCAATATATCTTCATACATATAGGGTAGTTAGGTAGGGGAGATCTAGAGCTCTCAATAGGATACCCTCAGATGTTATACGGAATCAATGCCTGTAACATTACCTGAGGACATAAGAGAGCTTAATAGACATAAAAAAACAGCATATATGTCACTAAGTTATGCCCTGAGATGGGGGCAATACAAGACATTCATAGGCTAGCTGGGGGTCACCAGGCTAAAATAATTCAATTAATCAACAGTGAGCATATTATAGCAGAATGTATCCTACATTTTAGTTAGGCACAGAGTGTGAGCAATAATTTATAAAAGATAAACTAAAGATTAGTCTTATGAATTGGGATTCTTTTATAAAAAGTATAGGGAGCAAACTTCAACCAGATAACTATAACCATGTATAGAACAGAATGGACATATATATATAATATAAATGAAAATGTGAGTAGCTGCAGTCATATAGAGAACTCAAATCCCCAAAGTAGTATACGTTTGAGATTGGAAAATGCATGCATGTTACTAAACCATATAAAGAGTAGCATGTAATATAGGACATTTATACGCTATCTAGAAACTCTCTGTCTGCTAAGTAGCAAAGTATGGCAATAATCAAGAATGGGGATATTATGAAGACAAGATATATTCTGTCCTTTGGCTAATAAAAAAATGCAAACGGTAGTATATAGAAAATAAACTAAAGCAGGGCGAGATTAAATCTATGAGTTATAGCTATCATAATAAGTATACTGAAGTATTCTACACCTGAACAGCTGACAAGTGTCAAATTGTCCCCAAATAGGAGAAACATATGTTAGGAATGAACAGAGCAGATCGTCTCAAAGCTGCCATTGGGGCTAATCAAAAGGTCGTCCGGTTAAGCCCTTAGATCCGTCCTATAACCTCGGAAACCTCAGCCGATGCCTTCTCTCATACACCTACGTGATCTTAATGTGCTGAGTCTCTGAAGCGGAGGAACCACAAGTTTAAGGTGTAGGGGCTCTTGATCTGGATAAGAACAGCTAAGAGTGCAGCATCCATTGGCAGATCTACTAGGCAGAATAGGCCAGAGCGGCGATTGTGTCGTACCAGAAAGTTCAGGGATTTTTATGTTTCTTTTTGAGTTAGAGCCATGGCTATAGCTACTGTGCAAGCGATTCTGAACCAGCATATTAGCCGCTGCAGTAAAAAAGGTCTCCTTCATTATGGGACATTCATGCCCTACCGGATCCAAGTTGTCCCCATCACGCTCATCTGCTAGATGGCCAGCTCCGTTTCCTTCGATTGAGCGCTCCCGAATACGGCCCAGAGCCGGTACCTCCCTGCAGATCTCGGGTGCTATAGTATTGATCTCGGGGGTGATTGAGGAGAAAGAGAACCTTATTTCTTTAGTTAGCTCCTCTGCATGTCGATCTAGCTGATCTGCCAAGCCTCTGATTAAGACTCGTAGTACGTGCTTCATGGTGCAGCAGCTACAGGAATATTGCTTGTTGCTAATTGTACTGCGTGTTCCTGTAGCATATCCAGGACAATTTTGCTGGGGGTAGTCTGTTAATTGACCAGGTTAGCTTTGACTCCTTCTGCGCTCTTCTGTTCTCACTTCACCAATCCATGGGTTGAACATTTCCATGTCGTATTATTCACAAGTCAAATGTACACCATACTACTCGTGTGACTCAGATAGGGAAAGCAAAATGAGCAAAGATGGCCGCTGCAGTGTGGTTCTAGTGTCAGGTCTCTCTGATTGTTTCAGACATCAGTCTCTTCTTTGCTTTCATCAAAGGTCAAGTTTCATGAAGGCTTTGGGGATCTTAATACTCCGATTAGACAGATTTATAGAGCCAAGGGGTCATGTAAACTATAGAAAACAAAGCTCTCTTACAGGAGCTGCAGAAAGATGCGACCGCTCGGCTCCTAAGTTGGCTCCGCCCCCGGGAAAATACTTTTAATGTCTACACCTAACACCCTAACATGAACCCCGAGTCTAAACACCCCTAATCTAACACTTATTAACCCCTAATCTGCCGCCCCCGACATCGTTGCCACCTGCATTATACTATTAACCCCTAATCTGCCGCTCCGGACACCGCCGCCACCTACATTATACCTATGAACCCCTAATCTGCTGCTCCCAACATCGCCGACACCTACATACTATTTATTAACCACTAATCTGCCGCCCACAATGTTGCCGCCACCTACCTACAATTATTAACCCCTAATCTGCTGCCCCCAACGTCGCCGCCACTATACTAAATTTATTAACCCCTAAACCTAAGTCTAACCCTAACCCCCCTAACTTAAATCTAATTTAAATAAATATAAATAAAATTAATATAATTAAATAAATTAATCCTATTTAAAACTAAATACTTACCTATAAAATAAACCCTAATATAGCTACAATATAACTAATAGTTACATTGTAGCTATTTTAGGAATTATTTTTATTTTACAGGCAACTTTGTATTTATTTTAACTAGGTACAATAGTTATTAAATAGTTAGTAACTATTTAATAACTACCTAGCTAAAATAAATACAAAATTACCTGTAAAATAAATCCTAACCTAAGTTACAATTACACCTAACAAATAAATTAACTAAATTAAATTAAACTAATTACAATTAAATTAAATAAACTAAATTACGGAAACCCCCCCCCACTAAATTACAGAAAATAAAAAATAAATTAAATTTTTTTAAACTAATTACACCTAATCTAATCCCCCAAAATAATAAAATTCCCTACCCTATACTAAATTACAAATAGCCCTTAAAAGGGCCTTTTTCGGGGCATTGCCCCAAAGTAATCAGCTCTTTTACCTGTAAAAAAAAAAATACAATACCCCCCCCAACAATACAACCCACCACCCACATACCCCTACTCTAAAACCCACCCAATCCCCCCTTAAAAAAGCCAATCAGCCAATAGGATTGAGCTAGCATTCTATTGGCTTTTCCAATCAGCCAATAGAATGCAAGCTCAATCCTATTGGCTGATTGGATCAGCCAATCGGATTGAACTTCCTTAATTCCGATTGGCTGATGGGATTATATCAGCCAATCGGAATTCAAGGGACACCATCTTGGATGACGTCACTTAAAGGAACCTTCATTCAGTCGTCGGCCGGGAACAGAAGAGGATGCTCCGCGTTGGATGTCTTGAAGACCCGCTCCGCTCCGGAAGGATGAAGATAGAAGATGCCGCTTGGATGAAGACCTGCCGGTCTGGATGTCCTCTTTTGCCTGGATAGGATGAAGACTTCGGACCCTCTGGAGGACCACTTGTGCCCGGCTGGATGAAGACGGCTCAAAGTAGGGTGATCTTCAGGGGGTTAGTGTTAGTTTTTTTTAAGGGGGGATTGGGTGGGTTTTAGAGTAGGGGTATGTGGGTGGTGGGTTGTATTGTTGGGGGGGTATTGTATTTTTTTTTACAGGTAAAGAGCTGATTACTTTAGGGCAATGCCCCGCAAAAGGCCCTTTTAAGGGCTATTTGTAATTTAGTATAGGGTAGGGAATTTTAATAACTATTTAATAACTATTGTACCTAGTTAAAATAAATACAAAGTTGCCTGTAAAATAAAAATAAATCCTAAAATAGCTATAATGTAACTATTAGTTATATTGTAGCTATATTAGGGTTTATTTTATAGGTAAGTATTTCGTTTTAAATAGGAATTATTTAGTTAATATTATTAATTTTCTTTAGATTTATTTAAATAATATTTAAGTTAGGGGGGTGTTAGGGTTAAACTTAGGTTTAGGGGTTAATACATTTATCATAGTAGCGGCGACGTTGGGGGCGGAATATTAGGGGTTAATAAATGTAGGTAGGTGGCGGCGATGTTGGGGACGGCAGATTAGGGGTTAAAAAATTTTATTATAGAGTTTGCGAGGCGAGAGTGAGGCGGTTTAGGGGTTAATATATTTATTAAAGTGGCGGCGATGTCCAGTCGGCAGATTAAGGGTTAAAAAATGTATTTAAGTGTTTGCGATGTGGGGGGCCTCGGTTTAGGGGTTCATAGGTAGTTTATGGGTGTTAGTGTACTTTTTAGCACTTTAGTTAAGAGCTTTATGCTCCGGCGTTAGCCCATAAAACTCTTAACTACTGACTTTTAAATGCAGTAGAAGTCTTGACAGGAGAGGGTCTACCGCTCACTTCTTCCAAGACTTGTAATACCGGCGTTAGGCAAGTCCCATTGAAAAGATAGGATACGCAATTGACGTAAGAGGATTTGCGGTAGCCAAAAGTCGCGGAAGAAAAGTGAGCGGTACACCTGTACCTGTCAAACTTGTAATACCAGCGGGCGTTAAAAAGCAGCGTTGGGACCTCTCAACGCTGCTTTTTAAGGCTAATGCAGAACTCGGAATCTAGGCGTTAGATTTTAAATTAAATTTGAGTTTAAAGCCAGTGATATTTTTTTTTTATCAGGGTGGCCGATAGGGAAAATGCTAATTTAATAAATATTGTAATTATGGTGTCCCGTAGCTTGATATTGAAAAATTGGAAGAACAAGTCAGCACCCACAATAACATCTTTTGTACAGGCTATATACTATAAAATAATTTTTGAACATTTCCACATTTCTCCTCTTTATAATAAAAAGGTACAGTATTTTTTTTAGGAAATGGTTGAAAGTTATTTTGTCTTACCCGTTACCCATCCAATTCATATTAACACGTCAATATCATGAGAGAAAATTTTGAAGCACTAATTTTGAGGAATATTTTTCATGCTCAATTGGATTAGCATGATTAGGAGGAGGTTTGGGATTTTGGGAGTATAGAGAGGAGTGTCTGGAGAGGTCGAGGAACAGGAGAGAGAACTTTTTTTTGTTTGTTTTGTTTTGTCCGCTATGTGGTGATTGTCTTTGTGGTTGTTATATGGTGGTTTGGTTTTTGTTTGTTAAAAAATAAGGAAACAAAGGTATCCGTTAAAGGATAAGAGATACTATGATAATTACTAAGCTAAAGTAGTTCGAATATTGTTAATTTTCCTATTAAAAGAAATTGTTTGGAGTTTACTTCATGTCTATCGGATTTTTAGGAGCAAAACAGATTAGAGTTGATTTATAGTCTTGTGAAAAAACATAATTTATGCTTACCTGATAAATTTATTTCTCTTGTAGTGTGTTCAGTCCACGGGTCATCCATTACTTATGGGATATATTCTCCTTCCCAACAGGAAGTTGCAAGAGGATCACCCAAGCAGAGCTGCTATATAGCTCCTCCCCTCACATGTCATATCCAGTCATTCGACTGAAACAAGACGAGAAAGGAGAAACTATAGGGTGCAGGGGTGACTGGAGTTATAATTTAAAAATTTAGAACCTGCCTTAAAAAGACAGGGCGGGCCGTGGACTGAACACACTACAAGAGAAATAAATTTATCAGGTAAGCATAAATTATGTTTTCTCTTGTTAAGTGTGTTCAGTCCACGGGTCATCCATTACTTATGGGATACCCATACCAAAGCTAAGTACACGGATGATGGGAGGGACAAGGCAGGAACATTAAACAGAAGGAACCACTGCCTGTAGAACCTTTCTCCCAAAACCAGAAGCGAAAGTGTCAAATTTGTAAAATTTGGAAAAAGTATGAAGTGAAAACCAAGTTGCAGCCTTGCAAATCTGTTCAACAGAGGCCTCATTCTTAAAGGCCCAGGTGGAAGCCACAGCTCTAGTGGAATGAGCTGTAATTCTTTCAGGAGGCTGCTGTCCAGCAGTCTCATAGGCTAAGCGTATTATGGTACGAAGCCAAAAAGAGAGAGAGGTAGCCGAAGCCTTTTGACCTCTCCTCTGTCCAGAGTAAACGACAAACAGAGAAGAAGTTTGTCTAAAATCTTTAGTTGCCTGTAAGTAGAACTTCAGAGCACGGACGACGTCTAGATTATGCAAAAGACGTTCCTTCTTTGAAGAAGGATTAGGACATAATGATGGAACAACAATCTCTTGATTGATATTCCTGTTAGAAACAACCTTAGGCAAAAACCCAGGTTTAGTACGCAGTACTACCTTGTCTGAATGAAAGATCAGATAAGGAGAATTACAATGTAAGGCAGATAACTCAGAGACTCAGCGAGCCGAGGAAATAGCCATCAAAAACAAAACCTTCCAAGATAAAAGCTTAATATCAATGGAATGAAGGGGTTCAAACGGAACACCCTGAAGAACTTTAAGAACCAAGTTTAAGCTCCACGGAGGAGCAACAGCTTTAAACACAGGCTTAATTCTAGCCAAAGCCTGACAAAAGGCCTGGACGTCTGGATTCTCTGCCAGACGTTTGTGTAAAAGAATAGACAGAGCTGAAATCTGTCCCTTTAGCGAACTAGCGGATAAACCCTTTTCTAAACCCTCTTGTAGAAAAGCCAATATCCTAGGAATCCTAACCTTACTCCATGAGTAACTCTTGGATTCGCACCAATATAAATATTTACGCCATATCTTACGGTAAATTTTTCTGGTCACAGGTTTCCGAGTCTGTATTAATGTATCAATAACCGAATCCGAAAACCCACGCTTTGATAGAATCAAGCGTTCAATTTCCAGGCAGTCAGCCTCAGAGAAATTAGGTTTGGATGGTTGAAAGGACCCTGAAGTAGAAGGTCCTGCCTCAGAGGAAGAGACCATGGTGGACAGGACGACATGTTCACTAGGTCTGCATACCAGGTCCTGCGTGGCCACGCAGGCGCTATCAGAATCACTGATGCCCTCTCCTGTTTGATCCTGGCAATCAGTCGAGGTAGCAACGGAAATGGTGGAAACACATAAGCTATGTTGAAAACCCAAGGGGCTGCTAATGCATCTACCAGCACCGCTCCCGGGTCCCTGGACCTGGATCCGTAACAAGGAAGCTTCGCGTTCTGGCGAGATGCCATGAGATTCAGATCCGGTTCGCCCCAACGACGAATCAGTTGAGCAAATACCTCCGGGTGAAGTTCCCACTCTCCCGGATGAAAATTCTGGCGACTTAGGAAATCCGCCTCCCAGTTCTCTACGCCTGGGATGTAAATCGCTGACAGGTGGCAAGAGTGAGACTCTGCCCAGCGAATTATCTTCGAGACTTCCAACATCGCTAGGGAACTCCTGGTTCCCCCTTGATGATTGATGTAAGCCACAGTCGTGATATTGTCCGACTGAAATCTGATGAACCTCAGTCTTGCTAACTGAGGCCAAGCTAGAAGAGCATTGAATATTGCTCTTAATTCTAGAATGTTTATTGGAAGGAGTTTCTCCTCCTGAGTCCACGAACCCTGAGCCTTCAGGGAATTCCAGACTGCTCCCCAGCCTAGAAGGCTGGCATCCGTTGTTACAATCGTCCAATCTGGTCTGCGAAAGGTCATTCCTTTGGACAGATGAACCGGTGACAACCACCAGAGAAGAGAATCTCTGGTCTCCTGGTCCAGATTTAGCAAAGGGGACAGATCCGAGTAATCCCCGTTCCATTGACTGAGCATGCATAGTTGCAGCGGTCTGAGATGCAGGCGCGCAAATGGCACTATGTTCATTGCCGCGACCATTAAGCCGATTACCTCCATGCACTGAGCTACTGATGGGCTTGGAATGGAATGAAGGACACGGCAAGCATTGAGAATCTTTGATAACCTGGACTCCGTCAGGTAAATCTTCATCTCTACAGAATCTATAAGAGTCCCTAGAAAAGGGACCCTTGTGAGTGGTAACAGAGAACTCTTTTCCACGTTCACTTTCCACCCATGCGACCTCAGAAATGCAAGAACTATCTCTGTATGAGACTTTGCATTCTGAAAACTTGACGCTTGTATCAGAATGTCGTCTAGGTACGGAGCCACCGCTATGCCTCGTGGTCTTAGTACCGCCAGAAGTGAGCCCAGAACCTTCGTAAAAATTCTCGGGGCCGTGGCTAACCCAAAGGGAAGAGCCACAAACTGGTAGTGCCTGTCTAGAAAGGCAAACCTTAGGTACCGATAATGATCTTTGTGAATCGGTATGTGAAGGTAAGCATCCTTTAAGTCCACTGTGGTCATGTATTGACCCTCTTGGATCATGGGTAGGATGGTTCGAATGGTTTCCATCTTGAACAATGGTACCCTTAGGAATTTGTTTAAGATCTTTAAGTCCAAGATTGGCCTGAAGGTTCCCTCGTTTTTGGGAACCACAAATAGATTTGAGTAAAATCATTGTCCCTGTTCCGATTGCGGAACTGAGTGGATCACTCCCATGATTAAGAGGTCTTGTACACATTGTAGAAATGCCTCTCTCTTTACTAGGTTTGTTGATAACCTCGAAAGATGGAACCTCCCTTGTGGAGGAGAGGTTTTGAAATCCAGAAGGTATCCCTGAGATATAATCTTCAACGTCCAGGGATCCTGCACATCTCTTGCCCAAGCCTGGGCGAAGACAGAAAGTCTGCCCCCCACTAAATCCGTCTCCGGATAGGGGGCCCTGTCTTCATGCTGTCTTAGGGGCGGAAGTAGGCTTTCTGGCCTGCTTGCCCTTGTTCCATGACTGGTTGCCTTTCCAACCCTGTCTGTAACGAGCAGTAGTTCCTTCCTGTTTTGGAGCGGAGGAAGTTGATGCTGCTCCTGCCTGGAAGTTACGAAAGGCACGAAAATTAGACTGTTTGGCCTTTGGTTTGGCCCTGTCCTGAGGAAGGGCGTGGCCCTTATCTCCCGTAATGTCAGCAATAATTTCCTTCAAGCCGGGCCCGAATAAGGTCTGCCCTTTGAAAGGAATGTTAAGTAGCTTAGACTTGGAAGTTACATCCACTGACCAGGATTTAAGCCAGAGCGCTCTGCGCGCCTGTATGGCGAATCCGGAATTTTTAGCCGTAAGTTTGGTTAGATGTACTACGGCATCTGAAACAAACGCATTAGCTTGCTTAAGGGTTCTAACTCTGCGCAAAGCCTCATCCAATGGCTCTGTGCGAATCGCCTCTTCCAGAGACTCAAACCAGAATGCCGCTGCAGCCGTGACAGGCGCAATGCATGCAAGAGGCTGCAAAATAAAACCCTGTTGAACAAACATTTTCTTAAGATAACCCTCTAACTTTTTATCCATTGGATCTGAGAAAGCACAGCTATCCTCCACCGGGATAGTGGTACGCTTGGCTAAAGAAGAAACTGCTCCCTCCACCTTAGGGACCGTCTGCCATAAGTCTCGTGTGGTGGCGTCTATAGGAAACATTTTTCTGAATATCGGGGGAGGGGAAAAAGGCACACCGGGTCTATTCCACTCCTTACTAATAATTTCTGTAAGTCTTTTTGGTATAGGAAAGACGTCAGTACACACCGGTACCGCATAGTATCTATCCAACCTACATAATTTCTCTGGGATTGCCACCGTGTCGCAATCGTTCAGAGCCACTAATACCTCCCCTAGTAACACACGGAGGTTCTCAAGCTTAAATTTAAAATTTGAAATTTCTGAATCCGGTCTCCCCGGATCAGAACCGTCACCGACAGAATGAAGCTCACCGTCCTCATGTTCTGCAAATTGTGACGCAGTATCAGACATGGCTCTCGTGTCATCAGCGCGCTCTGTCCTTAACCCAGAGCTATCGCGCTTGCCCCTCAATTCGGGCATATTATATAATACTTCTTTCATAACATTAGCCATATCATGTAAAGTGATTTGTAAGGGCCTAGATGTACTTGGCGTCTCAATCCTACGCATCTCCCGAGCGGGAGACGCAGGTACTGACACGTGAGGAGAGTTAGGCGGCATAACTTCCCTCTCGTTGTCTGGTGATAGTTTCTCTATCGGTACAGATTGACTTTTATTCAAAGCAATATCAATACAATTGGTACACATCGTTCTATTGGGCTCCACAATGGCTTTTGAACATGATGAACAAACAGTTTCCTCTGAATCAGACATGTTTAAACAGACTTAGCAATGAAACTAGCAAGCTTGGAAATCACTTTCAATAAGTTTACAAGCAATATAAAAAACGCTGCAGCGCTTCAAAAATACAGATATAATTAAACAATTCTTAACAAGAAGTGTAATATTAGCAGAGGATTGCACCCATTAGCAAAAGGATGATTAACCCCTCAAAACCCAAAACGGATAAAACGGATATCAATTAAGATTTAACGCTTTTAATCACAGTCAAGCACACTGTCACAGATCTGCTGTGACTGATGACCTCCCTCAAAAATGAATTTTGCAGACCCCTGAGCTCTCTAGAGACGTCCTGGATCAAGGAGGAAGAAGCAGGAAGACTGTGCTAGAATTATAACTGCGCAACAAGGCGCTAAAACAAGGTCCCTCCCACTCCTATCACAACAGTGGGAGCCCTGATATAACGGTTTCCATGCAGAAAATATATGTCAGCCATGTGGAAAAAAATCATGCCCAAAGAGATTTATCACCAAAGTACCTCACAAAAACGAATAACATGCCAGTAAACGTTTTATTAAAAAATAACATTTTCCAATGTCATGCAAAGTTATCACTAAGCCTGCTACCAGTCGCTACCACTGCAGATAAGGCTTAAGTATTATTTCAGTTTTAACAGTATGTTCTCAGTCAAATTCTAGTCCCTAGAAAATAACTTGACTGCGCATACATTTATCAGCCTGATACCAGTTGCCACTACTGCATTTAAGGCTGTACTTACATCATACGGTAACAGCAGTATTTTCTTAGTCAATTCCATTCCCAGAAAATAAAGTACTGCACATACCTCATTTGCGGAGGACCCCGCATGCTATTCCCAGTTTCTGAAGTTACCCCACTCCTCAGAATGTCGAGAACAGCCAGTGGATCTTAGTTACGCCTGCTAAGATCATAGAAAAAAAACGCAGGCAGTTTCTTCTTCCAAATACTGCCTGAGATAGAAAAACAGCACGCTCCGGTGCCATTTAAAATAACAAACTTTTGATTGAAGAATAGTTAAGTAAAAACTCCAGCTCCTCTCGCGACCTCCTTCTTTGTTGAGGGTTGCAAGAGAATGACTGGATATGACAAGTGAGGGGAGGAGCTATATAGCAGCTCTGCTTGGGTGATCCTCTTGCAACTTCCTGTTGGGAAGGAGAATATATCCCATAAGTAATGGATGACCCGTGGACTGAACACACTTAACAAGAGAAATAATCTATAATTATCCCCAAATATGTAAATATTGTGATGAAACCCGATATATTCTTTTTTCTTTTCTGTACCCTGAAACAGATTACCAATAAAAATATTATATATATATATATATATATATATATATATATTCCAAGAAAGTAAAGCCACAAAAAGCGCTCAGTCCAATTATTAAAAAGAGAACTTTATTTAGAACATATTTAAAAACAAAAGTTGTCCTATATAGGACTAATCCAAAATGTGCTTTGCAGGCGCACAGAGAGCATACATGTTTCGTGCAATGATAGCACTTGTTCACTGCTTACCTGTGCACCTGCAAAGGCCTGCCTTTTAATCACAGGATTTAAAGTGATATCTCACACAATAGTTGTCAATATGAAATTCTATTATCTATGCCTGTCTATTTTGACAAAATAACACAGAGTGTAAATGAACATACAAGTTTAAATTATATGTATTTAAATACAGTTAAATCTAAAAGTATCTTAAGTAGTAAACATGTTGTTTATTAATGTATAATGTTTTTTTGTTTTTTTAGAAGTAATGTGTTTGATATTGTCATTGTACTTAGGATTTTATCTAGTGCCTTATACTGATATTTAGAGATGATGACTTACAAAAATGTTTTTTATTTTTACTCTAATCACTGTTAGGATTTATTTAATTTATATATTAAGAAAGAGTAATAGACTTTCCCTTACAGATCAGTATAGTGTAAATTTATACAAATAGATCTAGATCCCTTCTCTTATTTATCCCTAAAGGATAACTAGTTTGCAAAGTCAGTATCCAAAAGATCTCCCTTTTGTCTAGGATCATTTCCCTATTTCCTCCTCTGCTCCATATTGGTACAAAGTCTATGCCCTGCACCATTAGGGCATTAACATCTGCATTGTGTTTTTCTTTAAAATGTCTCGCTACTGGTGTATCTGAGCTTTCATCCTCAATACTACGTAGGTGCTCAAGAAATCTTTCTTTGAGCGGTCTAGTCGTTTTTCCTGTATACTGCTTAAGACAAATTTTACATGTTAATAAATATATTTCATGTGTAGTGGAGCAGTTAATGGCATATTTAATCTTGTGTTGTTTGTTTGTTACTGTAGATGATAACTCATCTCCCTCTTTAACAAAATTGCAGGTCCTGCATATTGGCCTTCTACATTTAAAGAACCCTTTCCTTTTTTGTAGCCAATTCTTGTTAGATGTAGGTTTTAATTCTGAAGGTGATAGATAATTTGATAAACTTTTACCCCTTTTGGATATATAATTACAACCTCCCTGCATGATCTCTTTGAGTATAGGATCTGAGTATAGTATTGGTATAGAACTACGTACTATATTACAGATTTTATTATATTCCAAGCTGTAGTTAGTAATACATTTAAGCTTGTTATGATGTTTGTCAGAATTTTTAGATTTCTTTGTGTTAAGAAGTTGCTCTCTGGGTATATGATCAACATTGTCTTTTGCTCTGGTTAATACTTCATCTTTATAGCCTCTATCCTTCAATCTTTCTAGAGCTATCATAGCATGTTTTTGATATTCTTTTTCTTCTGTGCAGTTTCTTTTTAATCTAATTAGCTCCCCTTTAGGGATAGCTTCAATGACATGTTTCGGATGACAGGAGTCATATTTTAAAGTGGTATTTCCTGCAGTTGGTTTTCTAAATAGAGTGGTATTTATGTTATCTTTGTTCTCATCAATATAAATATTGAGATCTAAAAAGCTTACATTAGTAGTGCTGTATTCACTTGTGAATTGAATACCATAGTCATTAGTGTTAAGGTATTGACAGAATTTTTCGACCTCTGAGTCATCTCCATCAAATACAAACAATAGGTCATCTATGTACCGAAAAAATGATACAATGTGTTGTTTGTATGGATTTCTATCTGCAAAAATATGGGACAGCTCCCACCAACCCATAAAAAGGTTGGCGTAAGAGGGGGCAAATTTGGCCCCCATAGCTGTCCCACGTTTCTGCAGATAGAAATTGCTACCAAATTTGAAAAAATTATGAGTAAGAAGATACTCTATAGCATTAATAAGAAAGACTTTTGTTGCTGCTTCATAATTACTATAATTATCCAGAAAAAAATCAATTGCTGTTAAACCTTTATCGTGTAGTATTGAGGTATACAAAGATGATACATCTGCTGTAACCAATTTATAAGATGATTTCCAATGTGTGTTGTTTAGTTTTTTCAATAAGGCTGTAGTGTCCTGGATATAACTGGGAAGATTTCTTACTAGTGGTTGCAAGAAGGAATCAACTAGCTCTGAAAGTGATTCATTCAATGAGTTTATGCCAGCTATAATTGGCCTTCCTGGAGGTGAGATTGGGTTTTTGTGAATCTTTGGGAAGTAATGAAAAATGGGAGTAACTGGAAATTCCACTACTAAAGCTTCCTGCATAGATTGATTAATTATATTATTTTGCCTGGCATAATGTACTAACCCCATTAGTTGCTCCTTGAATTTCTTAGTCGGGTTTTTGTGAATCTTTGGGAAGTAATGAAATCATAGCACCGGATAATGGAGCAATAACACATAGGAGCTGAGGTGAAAAGCCAACTAGCTGCCGCACTCTGATAGCTGAACAGCCAAACCATCTGTTGATCTCATCTGACAAACACTCGCAGAGACTGCAGCATCAGCTACACCGCATAGCGGGTAAGAGCAATATTTACAAAGTTAAGCTACTGCATCTAAGGTCAAAACCTGTGTTATAACGTAATTTACTTAGTGTTATTAAACACAACACGCTTCTGATCTATTTGTGAACTGACTGATAAGAGACAAATACAAATGGGATGAAATTGTCATATAGGTTTAATTAATATAGAAAATAAACATACAAAGCATATTATTGGGAAACCAAAAACGTTTCTATCCTTTTATAACTTATGGTCATTTGATCACACAATATATCAGGAGAAAATAATATACGGCTCAGGGGGAGGTAATCTAACTAATATAAAGACTTTAACAGTTATATTAAGTGCTTGTCTACACTAGACAATATGGAACACAGTAGTGAACAGTCATATGTCTTGGGAGATTTTGAAAATGATGATGAAAATGTATATGATCATATAGTACATACTTTGGACAGTCTGTTTTTTGATATTGACACACTACGCAAGAGAGACATCAAATTGGACTTAGATATCAAAGCCTTTAAAATATATCTTCAGGAAAAACGTATACCTAGAGGTTTGAGGATAAAGAAATTTCCCTCTTTTCTAGTCAATGATCAAGAATTTATAAAAAAATGGAACAACATTTTAGATACTTGCTCTTTTGCTCTAATCAATCTTTTGATTGAATATAAAAATCAGCAAAGAAAAGATATACTGACAGAGGTAAAAGAGATCCAAGAAAATTTAAAAAGTCATCAACATGATATGGATTTCAAGAAATATGATATTCAGTTTGAAAAAAATATGAATGTGTTCAAACAAGAACTCTGGCAGTTTAAATCTAGAAAAATGATACGTGATAAAAAGGATTACGAATCCAAACAGGTATATAGATGGAGTGGAGAAGATAACACCAAACCAAGATTCTTTAAGCGTCACTATAAAAACAGAAAAACGGATAAAAAAGAAAAATCAGTAACCTTTTCTGATACAGAATATGAGTTTGACTCCTCAGATGGTGATGTGGCGGAAGAAACAGAGGTACCAAATGTCCTGAGAACAACAGATATCGCAGCTGAGTCAGAATCTGAGTCACAGATTTCAAAAAACGGGAAAGACAAATTCCAAACTCCAGGAAGAAGAAAAAAACCCACAGGGGGGCCAGAGGAAAAGGAAGAGGCATCACACATGCCCATACAAGAAAAGAACAAAACCAAGAGGGGAGGCCTACGCAAGACCTACACGACCAGATCACAAAAAACACAGAAGAAATATGCATGAACTCAGATGTAATTAATTTGTCTTCAAAAAAACTGACCAATCTGGAGATATCAGTTTTATCTAAAGGACTTAATTTTGTTCCCACTTGTCATTTCAATATGTTTGATACCATTTTAGACATTAACAGATTTGTGCGTAAAATCACACTACGTAGGCATTTTTATTCTGCTAAAGAAGAAGAACAACCTCTTACTACTGATATTAATGAGGCTACTAGCATTACTGATCATTCAGAAATTGAGAAGATGCAGTTTGCAGATTGGTGTAGCATATATGACCTTGAGAAACTTGAGCAAGACAATCAGAGAGATTAGTTAGGTTTACCTGATGATAAAAGCATCTCTCTAAATCATATAAAAAATAAAAGTTCTTTTTATCCTACACAAATGAGACCAAAAGTATTAGACATTTTTCAAAAAACTGTAGAAGATAAATTGAGAGCTCTAGATAATAAAAATAGAGATAAGACCAAACAGAAATATAGACAAAAACCTAATTTAACACATGCAGAGAAAGAAGCCCTTAAGACCTTAACAAATAATGAAGAATTAATCATTAGACAATCAGACAAAGGTGGTAATGTGGTTTTGCTAAATAGAACAGACTATGTAGCCGAAGCTGCTAGACAACTTGACGACAGGGAAGTATATGAAAAATTAAAAGAAAATCCGACTAAGAAATTCAAGGAGCAACTAATGGGGTTAGTACATTATGCCAGGCAAAATAATATAATTAATCAATCTATGCAGGAAGCTTTAGTAGTGGAATTTCCAGTTACTCCCATTTTTCATTACTTCCCAAAGATTCACAAAAACCCAATCTCACCTCCAGGAAGGCCAATTATAGCTGGCATAAACTCATTGAATGAATCACTTTCAGAGCTAGTTGATTCCTTCTTGCAACCACTAGTAAGAAATCTTCCCAGTTATATCCAGGACACTACAGCCTTATTGAAAAAACTAAACAACACACATTGGAAATCATCTTATAAATTGGTTACAGCAGATGTATCATCTTTGTATACCTCAATACTACACGATAAAGGTTTAACAGCAATTGAATTTTTTCTGGATAATTATAGTAATTATGAAGCAGCAACAAAAGTCTTTCTTATTAATGCTATAGAGTATCTTCTTACTCATAATTTTTTCAAATTTGGTAGCAATTTCTATCTGCAGAAACGTGGGACAGCTATGGGGGCCAAATTTGCCCCCTCTTACGCCAACCTTTTTATGGGTTGGTGGGAGCTGTCCCATATTTTTGCAGATAGAAATCCATACAAACAACACATTGTATCATTTTTTCGGTACATAGATGACCTATTGTTTGTATTTGATGGAGATGACTCAGAGGTCGAAAAATTCTGTCAATACCTTAACACTAATGACTATGGTATTCAATTCACAAGTGAATACAGCACTACTAATGTAAGCTTTTTAGATCTCAATATTTATATTGATGAGAACAAAGATAACATAAATACCACTCTATTTAGAAAACCAACTGCAGGAAATACCACTTTAAAATATGACTCCTGTCATCCGAAACATGTCATTGAAGCTATCCCTAAAGGGGAGCTAATTAGATTAAAAAGAAACTGCACAGAAGAAAAAGAATATCAAAAACATGCTATGATAGCTCTAGAAAGATTGAAGGATAGAGGCTATAAAGATGAAGTATTAACCAGAGCAAAAGACAACGTTGATCATATACCCAGAGAGCAACTTCTTAACACAAAGAAATCTAAAAATTCTGACAAACATCATAACAAGCTTAAATTTATTACTAACTACAGCTTGGAATATAATAAAATCTGTAATATAGTACGTAGTTCTATACCAATACTATACTCAGATCCTATACTCAAAGAGATCATGCAGGGAGGTTGTAATTATATATCCAAAAGGGGTAAAACTTTATCAAATTATCTATCACCTTCAGAATTAAAACCTACATCTAACAAGAATTGGCTACAAAAAAGGAAAGGGTTCTTTAAATGTAGAAGGCCAATATGCAGGACCTGCAATTTTGTTAAAGAGGGAGATGAGTTATCATCTACAGTAACAAACAAACAACACAAGATTAAATATGCCATCAACTGCTCAACTACACATGTAATATATTTATTAACATGTAAAATTTGTCTTAAGCAGTATACAGGAAAAACGACTAGACCACTCAAAGAAAGATTTCTTGAACACCTTCGTAGTATTGAAGATGAAAGCTCAGACACACCAGTAGCGAGACATTTTAAGGAAAAACATAATGCAGATGTTAATGCCCTAATGGTGCAGGGCATAGATTTTGTACCAATATGGAGCAGAGGAGGAAATAGGGAAATGATCCTAGACAAAAGGGAGATCTTTTGGATACTGACCTTGCAAACTAGTTATCCTTTAGGGATAAACAAGAGAAGAGATCTAGATCTATTTGTATAAATATACACCATGTCAGATCTGTAAGGGAAAGCCTATTATCCTTTTTTAATATATAAATTAAATAAATACTAACAGTGATTAGAGTAAAAATAAAAAACATTTTTGTAAGTCATCATCTCTAAATATCAGTATAAGGCACTAGATAAAATCCTAAGTACAATGACAATATCAAACACATTACTTCTAAAAAAACAAAAAAACATTATACATTAATAAACAACATGTTTACTACTTAAGATACTTTTAGATTTAACTGTATTTAAATACATATAATTTAAACTTGTATGTTCATTTACACTCTGTGTTATTTTGTCAAAATAGACAGGCATAGATAATAGAATTTCATATTGACAACTATTGTGTGAGATATCACTTTAAATCCTGTGATTAAAAGGCAGGCCTTTGCAGGTGCACAGGTAAGCAGTGAACAAGTGCTATCATTGCACGAAACATGTATGCTCTCTGTGCGCCTGCAAAGCACATTTTGGATTAGTCCTATATAGGACAACTTTTGTTTTTAAATATGTTCTAAATAAAGTTCTCTTTTTAATAATTGGACTATGAGCGCTTTTTGTGGCTTTACTTTCTTGGACTCTGGATTTCTTTTGCGTGCAGGACAGACACGCTAAGCCACTAGCTGCCATAGTCAATTAACAGGGATTTGTATATCCCGCCCTCCCCCATTACTGAGCCGGCTTCAACTATACTAACCAGACGAAGGATTTGTTTTTGCGCTCCGTTGTGCAGGTACTTTGTGGACCTATATATATATATATATATATATATATATAAATAATACGTGTGTGAAAAAGAACACAAAATAACGACTACCCAAAAGTTTGACAAAGACTGGTGGTTGAATAAGTACATGGAAAGTGTTAAAATACCAGCATTTCAAATACCCTAGGGTGTCTACTTTTCAAAAATATATGGTTTGATGGGGGTAAATTACATTGTCCGCTTCAGAAATGACCAAAATAGGATATGGGTGCATGATGACAGATATGAAAATTCCAAGTTAGAAAACTGGAATGTGCCCCCTAAAAATAAGGCCTTTTAGCCCCCTGAGAACCCAACAAACCTATTCATAGGTGGTATCACTGTACTCAGGAGATTTTGTTGAACACATATTGAGTTATTTTTTGCAGTAACACATAACAGGAACTAAGAATCCATGCCTAAAATACGTGTTTGAAAAATAACACAAAATAGTGACTACCCAAAAGTTTGACAAAGACTGGTGGTTGAATTAGTGCATAAAAAGTGTTAAAATACCTGCATTTCAAATACCCTAGTGTGTCATGGAAAGTGTTAAAATACCAGCATTTCAAATACCCTAGGGTGTCTACTTTTCAAAAATATATGGTTTGATGGGGGTAAATTACATTGGCTGGATTCAGAAATGACTGAAATAGGACATGGGTGCATGATGACAGATGTGAAAATTCCAAGTTGGAAAACTGGAATGTGCCCCCTAAAAATAAGGCCTTTTAGTCCCCTGAGAACCCAACACACATATTCATGGGACATGGGTAGTATCATTGTACTCAGGAGATGTTGTTGAACACATATTGATATGTTTTTTTTGCAGTAACACATTTCAGGAACTAAGAATCCATGCCTAAAATACGTGTGGGGGTGGCTTCCGGAAGGAGGAGCTAGATGGAACACGTGAAAGTGGCGTGCTGCCTGAAGGAGCTTGAGTGTGATCCTACTCCCGTCATGGTCCGTTGTTGGAGTATTCACTACACTCCCTAGGACATTACCCCATGGTTGTTTGGGGCAAGACTGGGAAGCCTGTCAGAGCCGATTAAGGCTCACTCGCTAGAGCCACAGCCAAAGCCTCTGTAATGCCGGCTCAAATTGACCAAGCTGAGAGTTAGAGTGACTAGTTAACTACCGGGCTGAAAGCAGGTGAGAGGAAATCACCTGTTAACTGGTCAGAAGGAAGATATCACCGCAGAATAGGACATGGGTGCATGATGACAGTTGTGAAAATTCCAAGTTGGAACACTGGAATGCACCCCCTAAAAATAAGGCCCTTTAGCCCCCTGAGAACCCAACAAAACTATTCATGGGTGGTATCACTATACTCAGGAGATGTTTTTGAACACATTTTGAGGTGTTTTTTGTAGTAACAGATAAGAGGAACTAAGAATCCATGCCTAAAGTATAACGTGTGTGAAAAATAACACATAAAAAATGACTACGCAAAAGTTTGACAAAACTGGTGGTTGAATTAGTGCATGAAAAGTTTTAAAATACCAGCATCACTCAGGTATCACTGTACTCAGGAGATGTTGCTGAACACATATTGGGGTGTTATTTGGCAGTAACCCTTAACGTTCTCAGTAAATGTATTCTTAAATTGCTATTTTGTAAAAAAAATCACCACTTTGGCATAGATTGGTGGTAAAATGGTTGCATGAAAAGAGTCAAAATACCCCAATTTAATACCTTAAGTTCTCTTCTTTTTAAAAATATATACATGTGAAGAGTTATTCAGGGCTTTGTGACAGATATCAGTGTTCCAATATAACTATCGCTAATTTTGAAAAAAAATGTTTTTGAAATAGGAAAGTGCTATTTGTACTTTTTGCCCTATAACTTGCAAAAAAAGCAAAGAACATGTAAACATTGGGTATTTCTAAACTCAGGACAAAATTTAGAAACTATTTAGCATGGGCGTTTTATGGTAGTTGTGTAACAGATTTTAGGGGTCAAAGTTAGAAAAAGTGTGTTTTGTTCCATTTTTTTATCATATTTTATTTAAAAAATTATAGTAAATTATAAGATATGATGAAAATAATGGTATCTTTTGAAAGTCCATTTAATGGCGAGAAAAACGGTATATAATATGTGTGGGTACAGTAAATGAGTAAGAGGAAAATTACAGCTAAACACAAACACCACAGAAATGTAAAAATAGCCTTGGTCCCAAACGGTCAACAAATGGAAAAGTGGTCACTAAGGGGTTAAAAGGGTATTAGAATAGAAATACTTTTTATTGTTTTAGATAATTTCTTTGTTATTTTTTGTAATGGTAGGTTTTTTATTTTTTTGTAATTTTAGTGTTTTTTATTTTTTGTAATGTTAGGTTTTTATTTTTGTAATGTTAGGTTTTAGTGTAAGGCAGCTTAGGTTTTATTTCACAGGTAAGTTTGTATTTATTTTAACTAGGTAGTTAGTAAATTGTAATAACTATTTACTAACTAGTCTACCTAGTTAAAATAAATACAAACTTACCTGTGAAATAAAAATAAAACCTAAGCTAGCTACAATATAACTATTAGTTATATTGTAGCTAACTTACGCCTAGATTTAGAGTTCTGCGTTAGCCGTCAAAACCAGCGTTAGGGGGTCCTAACACTGGTTTTGGCCGCCCGCTGGTATTTAGAGTCAGTCAGGAAAGGGTCTAATGCTCACTTTCCAGCCGCGACTTTTCCATACCGCAGATCCCCTTACGTCAATTGCGTATCCTATCTTTTCAGTGGGATCTTTCTAACGCTGGTATTTAGAGTCTTGGCTGAAGTGAGCGTTAGAAATCTAACGACAAGACTCCAGCCGCAGAAAAAAGCTAGGAGTTAAGAGCTTTCTGGGCTAACGCCGGTTCATAAAGCTCTTAACTACTGTGCTCTAAAGTACACTAACACCCATAAACTACCTATGCACCCCTAAACCGAGGCCCACCCACATCGCCGCCACTCTATTAATTTTTTTTAACCCCTAATCTGCCGACCGCACACCGCTGCAACCTACATTATCCCTATGTACCCCTAATCTGCTGCCCCTAACATCGCCGAACCCTACATAATATTTATTACCCCCTAATCTGGCCCCCCCAACGTCGCCGCTACCTACCTACAATTATTAACCCCTAATCTGCCGACCGGACCTCACCGCTACTATAATAAATGTATTAACCCCTAATCCGCCTCACTAACCCTATAATAAATAGTATTAACCCCTAATCTGCCCTCCCTAACATCGCCGACACCTAACTTCAAGTATTAACCCCTAATCTGCCGACCGGACCTCGCCGCTACTCTAATAAATGTATTAACCCCTAAAGCTAAGTCTAACCCTAACACCCCCTTAAGTTAAATATAATTTAAATCTAACGAAATAAAATAAATCTTATTAAATAAATTATTCCTATTTAAATCTAAATACTTACCTGTAAAATAAACCCTAATATAGCTACAATATAAATAATAATTATATTGTAGCTATTTTAGGATTAATATTTATTTTACAGGCAACTTTGTATTTATTTTAACCAGGTACAATAGCTATTAAATAGTTATTAACTATTTAATAGCTACCTAGTTAAAATAATTACAAAATTACCTGTAAAATAAATCCTAACCTAAGTTACAATTAAACCGAACACTACACTATCAATAAATTTATTAAATAAACTATCTACAATTATCTACAATTAAATCAACTAAACTAAATTACAAAAAAACAAACACTAAATTACAAAAAAAAACAAACACTAAATTACAAAAAATAAAAAAAGATTGCAAGAATTTTAAACTAATTACACCTACTCTAAGCCCCCTAAAAAAATAACAAAGCCCCCCAAAATAAAAAAAATGCCCTACCCTATTCTAAAATAAAAATTTAACAGCTCTTTTACCTTACCAGCCCTTAAAAGGGCCTTTTGCGGGGCATGCCCCAAAGAAAACAGCTCTTTTGCATTTAAATAAACATACAATACCCCCCCAACATTACAACCCACCACCCACATACCCCTAATCTAACCCAAACCCCCATTAAAAAACCTAACACTAAGCCCCTGAAGATCTTCCTACCTTGTATTCACCACGCCGGGTATCACGGATCCATCCAGAAGAGGGTCCGAAGTCTTCCTCCTATCCGGCAAAAAGAGGTCCAGAAGAGGCTCCGAAGTCTTCATCCTATCCGGCAAGAAGAGGAGATCCGGACCGGCAAATATCTTCATCCAAGCGGCATCTTCTATCTTCTTCCATCCGGCGCGGAGCGGGACCATCTTGAAGCAGCCGACGGGGATCCATCCTCTTCTAACGACGTCCTAAGTCTGAATGAAGGTTCCTTTAAATGACGTCCCTCGAATTCCGATTGGCTGATAGGATTCTATCAGCCAATCGGAATTAAGGTAGGAAAAATCTGATTGGCTGATTGAATCAGCCAATCAGATTCAAGTTCAATCGGATTGGCTGATCCAATCAGCCAATCAGATTGAGCTTGCATTCTATTGGCTGATCGGAACAGCCAATAGAATGCGAGCTCAATCTGATTGGCTGATTGGATCAGCCAATCCGATTGAACTTGAATCTGATTGGCTGATACAATCAGCCAATCAGATTTTTCCTACTTTAATTCCGATTGGCTGATAGAATCCTATCAGTCAATCGGAATTCGAGGGACCACATCTTGGATGATGTCATTTAAAAGAACCTTCATTCAGACATAGGACGTCGTTAGAAGAGGATGGATCCGCGTCGGCTGCTTCAAGATGGTCCCGCTCCGCGCCGGATGGAAGAAGATGGAAGATGTTGCTTGGATGAAGATGTTTGCCGGTCCGGATCTCCTCTTCTTGCCGGATAGGATGAAGACTTCGAAGCCTCTTCTGGACCTCTTCTTGCCGGATAGGAGGAAGACTTCGGACCCTCTTCTGGACGGATCGGTGATACCCGGCGTGGTGAAGACAAGGTAGGAAGATCTTCAGGGGCTTAGTGTTAGGTTTTTTAAGGGGGGTTTGGGTTAGATTAGGGGTATGTGGGTGGTGGGTTGTAATGTTGGGGGGGTATTGTATGTTTATTTAAATGCAAAAGAGCTGTTTTCTTTGGGGCATGCCCCGCAAAAGGCCCTTTTAAGGGCTGGTAAGGTAAAAGAGCTGTTAAATTTTTATTTTAGAATAGAGTAGGGCATTTTTTTATTTTGGGGGGCTTTGTTATTGTTTTAGGGGCCTTAGAGTAGGTGTAATTAGTTTAAAATTTTTGTAATCTTTTTATATTTTTTGTAATTTAGTGTTTTTTTTTTTTTGTAATTTAGTTTAGTTGATTTAATTGTAGATAATTGTAGATAGTTTATTTAATTAATTTATTGATAGTGTAGTGTTAGGTTTAATTGTAACTTAGGTTAGGATTTATTTTACAGGTAATTTTGTTATTATTTTAACTAGGTAACTATTAAATAGTTATTAACTATTTAATAGCTATTGTACCTGGTTAAAATAAATACAAAGTTGCCTGTAAAATAAATATTAATCCTAAAATAGCTACAATATAATTATTATTTATATTGTAGCTATATTAGGGTTTATTTTACAGGTAAGTATTTAGCTTTAAATAGGATTAATTTATTTAATAAGAATTATTTTATTTCGTTAGAATAAAATTATATTTAACTTAGGGGGGTGTAAGGGTTAGAGTTAGACTTAGCTTTAGGGGTTAATACATTTATTAGAGTAGCGGTGAGGTCCGGTCGGCAGATTAGGGGTTAATAATTGTAGGTAGGTGGCGGCGACGTTGGGGGCGGCAGATTAGGGGTTAATAAATATAATATAGGGGTCGGCGGTGTTAGGGACAGCAGATTAGGGGTACATAGGGATAACGTAGGTTGCGGCGGTGTACGGAGCGGCAGATTAGGGGTTAAAAATAATATGCAGGGGTCAGCGATAGCGGGGGCGGCAGATTAGGGGTTAATAAGTGTAAGGCTAGGGGTGTTTAGACTCGGGGTACATGTTAGGGTGTTAGGTGCAGACTTAGGAAGTGTTTCCCCATAGGAAACAATGGGGCTGCGTTAGGAGCTGAACGCTGCTTTTTTGCAGGTGTTAGGTTTTTTTTCAGCTCAAACTGCCCCATTGTTTCCTATGGGGGAATCGTGTACGAGCACGTTTTTGAAGCTGGCCGCGTCCGTAAGCACCGCTGGTATTGAGAGTTGCAGTGGCGGTAAATATGCCTGTACGCTCCCTTTTTGGAGCCTAACGCAGCCCTTCTGAGAACTCTAAATACCAGCGTTGTTTAAAAGGTGCGGGGGAAAAAAAGCATGCGTAGCTAATGCACCCCTTTGGCCGCAGAACTCTAAATCTAGGCGTTAGGTTTTTTTTTTTACAGGTAAGTTTGTATTTAGTTTTAAATATGTATTATTTAGTTAATAATTGTAACTTTAATTTAGCTTTATTTTAATTATGTTAAAGTTAGGGGGTGTTAGGGTTAGGTTTAGGAGTTAATATAGTTTAATTTAGGTTGTTGCGGTGTGGGGGGCTAGCGGTTTATGGGTTAATAGATTTATTTAGTGGTAGTGATGTGGGAGGCCAAAGGTTTAGGGGTTAATAGCTTTGTTTAGTGGCAGCGATGTCGGGGAGTGGCGGAATAGTGGTTAATAGATTTATTATAGTGTGGGCGATGTTGGGGTCCGAGGGAATAGGGGTTAATAACTTTAGTATAGTGGTGGCGATATCGGGAGCGGCAGATTAGGGGTTAAGAAAATTATGTAGGTGGTGGCGATGTCGGGGGAGGCAGATTAGGGGTGTTTAGATGTGGGGTTTATATTAGATTGTTAGGTTTAAATGTTACTTTTTTTTCCCCATAGACATCAATGGGGCTGCTTTACGGAGCTTTTCATTCCGTGATCGCAGGTGTTAGGATTTTTTCTGACCCGCTCTCCCCATTGATGTCTATGTGAAAAGCGTGCACGAGCACGTCAAAACAGTGCTTGTATTTTGTGCAGTATGGAGCTCAACGCAACCATATCGCACGCACAAGTTGGCTGTTTCAAAACTTGTAATGGCTGCACTATAGAGGGTTAAATAATGCAACTTTTGTTGCATTTGTTGAATTCCCTATAGCGCGCATAACTCGTAATCTACCTGTAAATGTTTTAATTGCCAACCAACATTTTAAAAATTTGATATTATATTTGAGGCCGTGAGAAGCCACGCCCCAGGCAACACCCCCAAGTCATGTCCCAAGCCACACCCTCTCCACCCCATTTAAAAAGTGTCCAGGAATTTTCTGGGCAAAAGGTGGCAACCGTAACCGAAGGGGAAGTCTCACATACTGCTCTGTGTAACGATCTCCTTAAAATGAGGATCATATTACACAGAGCAGTATGTGAGACTTCCCCTACGGTGTGTGCACTGCCGTGGTAACGGAGGAGGGAAGGGTTAGGGACATACCTCTGCAGGGAACATAAACTGAGTGAGTAGCTGCTTTGTACAGTGAATCTGCAGCTTTTTCTACATTGATTAAACCTGGAAACATGCAAGGTCTGGTAGTGGGTTTGACAGCTGTTCTACTGGTTTCACTTTATATTTTTCCCTATTACAGTTCCCTGAGATGAAAAGTGCACCAGCATATATGGCTCATTCAGACCGTTTTAGTGCTAAACAATCTGTGTCTTTATTTACAAAGAAAGGAATTTGAGAACTATGCTGTCATTTTACTGGGATTCGATTGTAAAACATTTCTGTTGCCTCAAAGTGAGTAGCTGCTTTGTCTTTACAGTGAATCTGCAGATTTACTTACATTTACATATAGCACTGCCCATCCACATTAGACAAACAGCTAGGGAGGGAGGAAACAACCTTATCTGTATAAGAAGCCTGTATTAGGTCCGCATTCATATGCAGCCAAATAACTGCAAGTTTCTTCTCATGTTCGCAGCTTTAGAAGCAAAATAGCTAATGCGTGTTAATTACAAACGTTGTCTATATCAAACACTTTATTTAATTAGCCCATATTTTTTTTGTGTATGTCCTTTTAACTGTGAGCAGCATCTAAAATCTCAAAAACCGCTCAGGATAGGGATGTGAAATGATTTAGCAGTTAAGGCGTTAGATAGATATTAAATACTTTTAAATTGTAAAATAAAATGTTTAATTCTGTGTATTAAAACTACTTTGCAATATACTTTATTTATTCTGTCCCCTTTTCCTGTAACTGTGAAAATTCCCATGAGTTTTTATAAAGTAATGGGAGCTGCCATGTTGAAACCTATGTCTCTCTCTTATCTAATCTTGTCTGTTGAGGATAATTACGTACAGATAAAGGGCCAGATTACAAGTGGAGCTTTATTTAACGTATTTCCTTGAGCATTACCTCAGCTAGATGTAAGCTTTTTGCGTGCGTCAAGTAGCGCTTGTATTACAAATTGAAAGTAAACATTTTATGCTTGCGTGCTAACCTGACGAGCGTAAAAAGCCGAACTTAGAATATTGCATGTGTGATAACCTATTCCCCCCATAAAAGTAAATGGAGCAAAAAAAGTAGAAAAAAACCTAACACCCTATTGCGCGCAAACACAATCACATATTCTCAAATGCGCTAATCCGACATGAAAATATAAATATTTTACAATCCAATGTTCTTCACATAACAGAATATGTTCTATTTTTTCATAAATACATATTTCTACATTTATTTTATTTTATTTTGGTACAATATATATTTATCCAATACAAGGTTTGTTTTTGAAAATGAGCTGTTTCGTCAGTGTGGCGCCAACCTGGTGGTGCTACAGTGACAATATTTTTTGTGGGTTGGCGACATTGGAGCCCTGGCCCAATTTGTGGACAAATTGAAAAGGTGTACTTACCATATAAAATTCAAACTGACATGGTCTGAAACTAGAATAGACTTCATGGATGTGTCTGTAATTAAGAAAGGGGCTGGATTTAGTACTGATATATTTTGCAAAGAGACGGATTGCAACAGTCTCTTGAAATATTACAGTGCCCATCAACAGTCCCTAATCAAGTCCCTACCCTGAAGCCAGCTTCTTAGGGTGAGAAAGATTGTTTCAGATGAGAATACTGTCCCTGTGAGGTTGGAAGAAATGGACCGAAAATTTCTTGCAAGGGGTTATCCACAGGCTTTGATAGATCAGTTCACTACTGATGTTAGAGCTACTCCTAGAAATGATTTGATAGGTAAACAATTGGCAAAGAAAAAGGAAAATAGGTTAACCTTTATATCTGAATTCTGTCAGGAATGCAACCTAATCACGAAAATTATATTTAAATACTGGTATTTATAGGGGGAATGTATATCTGATGTAGAGGAATTTAAGCAGCCAGCCATGCCAGCCTTTAAGAGGAGTAAGAACTTGAGGGATGACCTTATAAGAGCTTATATAAGTTCTAAATTTTTTTTTTGAAACAATCTTTTATATCTGAAATTAATCTTGGATGTTTCCCTTGCCTTGGCTGTGTTAATTGTAGTTCGGTCATAAAGGGGCCTTATTTTACTCATCCATCGACCGGACAAAAATTTAGACATAATACACAGTATACTTGTCTTACATCTTATGTTGTTTATCTTATCAAATGCCCTTGTGGGCGTGGTTACATTGGAGAGACCACCAGATGTATTAAAGATCGTATAAGTGAGCATAAGGGCAACATAAGGTGTAATGTTGTAACTGCCCCAGTAACTGCCCATTTTTTACAGTTTGGCCACCAAATTAATCAATTGCGCTTCCAGGTCATTGAGAAGGTTGACATCCCTAGGCGGGGGGCAATAGGGAATTGCTCTTGAAGCAATGTGAGGTCTTTTAGATATTCAGACTAGATATTCAGCCTAAGGGAATGAATAAATAAATCAATTGGTCAGTTTTTTATTAGTAGACGTGTAATATCTTAATGAATTTAACATCTGATACTCAGGTCTAGCTAAAAATGCTTTGCAGGCATTTATTTCACAGTATTAAGCTGGATATACTTTGCTGGTTGTATTGTAATATAATATTAATCATTATTGTTTTTAAATTAACCTTTTTTTATATATTGTATACATTTTGTGTAGTTTTGTTACTTGATTTTTTATACTATTTGCCCTATTTCAATCAACTGAATTGTAATTGATTAATTGCTATACTTGATTTATGGGAAGTGCTATAAATTAGTGGTATCACATGATTAAGGGGGCCACCCCGAAATGTTCTGTTCTATGTTGATCCCAATGCTTTAATAATAAAGGGATTTTAACTAGATGTGTGTTTCGGACAAATTCGGAATTCGGATGATTTGGCAATTCAGATGCATCCGAATTGGCACATCCCGAAAAATTCCAAAAATTAATACATTTGTTTCCGAATTTTCGGATCCATTATTCATATTCAGAATTTTTCATTGTTCCTAAACCACAGTTCCCCAACACTAACTCTAAGTCTATAATAAAGGTGTTAACCCCTAAACCGCCGTCCCAAAACATTGCTGACATGCACTAAACCTATTAACCCCGAAACTGCACCCCCCTCACATCGCAGTTGCCAATACTAACTAAACCTATTAACCCCTAAACCGCTGCCCCCACATTGCAACAACCTAAATTAAACTATATTAACCCCTAAACCTAACACCCCTTAACTTTAAACCTAACCCTAACACCCCGTAACCATAACCCTAAACCTAACATCCCCTAACCCTAAACCTAACACCCCCTAACCATAACCCTAACACCCCCTAACTTTAACATAATTAAAATATAACTAAATTAAAGTTACAATTATTAACGAAATAATACCCATTTAAATTTAAATACAAAGTAACTTACCTGTGAAATAAAACCTAAGCTAGCTAGTTTAGGTTTTATTTTTATTTCACAGGTAAGTTATTTATTTTAACTAGGTAGACTAGTTAGTAAATAGTAATTAACTATTTATTAACTACCTAGTTAAAATAAATACAAACTTACCTGTGAAATAAAAATAAAACCTAAGCTGCCGTTCAGCTCTTTTACTGCCCTTAAAAGGGCATTCAGCTCTTTTAAGAGTGCCCACCCTAATCTTAAAAAAAAACCTACCCCAAAACGGAAAAAAAACATTCCACAAAATAACAAATGAATTATCAAAATTAATAAAAATTATTCCTATTCTAATACCCATTTAAAAAAAAAAACACCCAAAAATAAAAAACCTTATCTATAATAAACTACCAATAGCCCTTAAAAGGGCCTTTTGTAGGGCATTGCCCTAAATAAATCAGCTCTTTTTCTCACAAATAAATTAATACAAAGACCCACTAACATTACAAACCCCCACCCCCCAAACCCACAACATAAAATATCTATAAAACCTAATCTACCCATTGCCCTAAAAAGGGCATTTGTATGGACATTGCCCTGAAAAGGGCATTCAGCTCTTTTACTGCCCTTAAAAAGTTCATTCAGCTCTTTTAAAAGTGCCCACCCTAAGCTAAAAAAAAAAAAACTTAAAAAAACCTAACACTAACCCCTCTTTAGGTACTCACAGTTGTTGAAGTCCCACTTGAACGATCTTCATCCCAGCAGCTCCATCTTCATCCAGACAGCATCTTCATCCAGGTGGCTCCATCTTCATCCATCGCTGGACCAACATCTTGTTCAAACCAGCCAATAGGAATGAAAGCTGCTTAAATCCTATTGGCTGATTTGAACAGCCAATAGGATTTAAGCAGCTCTTATTCCTATTGGCTGATTCAAACTTTGCATCCAATAGGAATGCAATGGTACCCCCGGTATAAAAGCGGCACCTTGCATTTCAATCCTCAGTGTGCGGCGGACGATCGCATGAAGACGTTGGATCGATGGGCCACCGCCTTGGACCTTCACCTGGACCTCCGCCTCTGCGCATCGACTTCTCCGCCTCCGCAGGGATGAAGAAGATGCCGGTCCCACGATGGGTGAAGATGGAGCAGCTTGGATGAAGATGCCTCCTGGATGAAGATGGAGCCGCCAGGATGAAGATCGTTCAAGCGGGACTTCAACAACTGTGATTACCTAAAGAGGGGTTAGAGTTAGGTTTTTTTTAAAGGTTTTTTGTGGTGGATTTTTCTTAGATTAGGATGGACACTCTTAAAAGAGCTGAATGCCCTTTTAAGGGTAGTAAAAGTGCTGAATGCCCTTTTAAGGGCAATGCCCATACAAATGACCTTTTTCAGGGCATTGGGTAGATTAGGTTTTTTAGATTGTTTTTTTTATTTTGTGGGTTTGGGGACGTGGGGGTTTGTAATGTTAGTGGGTCTTTGTATTTATTTGTGAGCAAAAGAGCTGATTTCTTTAGGGCAATGCCCTAAAAAAGGCCCTTTTAAGGGCTATTGGTAGTTTATTATAGATTAGGTTTTTTATTTTGGGGTGGGTGTTTTTAAATGGGTATTAGAATAGGAATACTTTTGGGGTGTGTTTTTTCTCGTTTTGGGGTGGGGTTTTTTTCGATTAGGGTGGGCACTCTTAAAAGAGCTGAATGCCATTTTAAGGGCAGCAAAAGAGCTGAATGCCCTTTTAAGGGCAATGCCCATACAAATGCCCTTTTCAGGGCAATGGGTAGATTAGGTTTAACTTTATTTTTATTTTGTGGGTTTGGGGGGGGTTGTAATGTTAGTGGGTCTTTGTGTTTTTCTTTTGTAGGAAAAGAGCTGATTTCTTTAGGGCAATGCCCTACAAAAGGCCCTGTAAAAGACCAGTAAACACAGTAGATTTGCATAATCAACAAATGCAAGATAACAAGACAATACAATAGCATTTACTCTGAATTTCAAATGAGTAGTACATTTTTTTTTTAACAAATGTCAAAGTTATGTATATTTCCACTCCCCCTATACCATGTGATAGCAATCAGCCAATCACAAATGCATATACGTATAGTCTGAGTTCTTGCACATGCTCAGTCGGAGCTGGTGACTCAAAAAGTGTAAATATAAAAAACTGTGCCCCTTTTTTTTCAATGGAAGTAAATTGGAAAGTTGTTTAAAATTACATGCTGCATCTGAATCATGAAATTTAATTTGACCTGAGTGTCCCTTTTAAGGGCCCTTGGTAGTTTATTATATATTAGGGATTTTTTTATTTTGGGGTGTTTTTTATTTTAAAAAAGTGGTATTAGAATAGGAATAATTTTTATTGTTTTGGATATTTTAGTTTATTTTTTGTAATTTGTCATTTTAGTGTTTTTTGTTTTTGTAATGGTAGATTTTAGTGTAAGGCAGCTTAGGTTTTATTATTATTTCACAGGTAAATTTGTATTCATTTTAACTAGGTAGTTAGTAAATAGTTAAAAACTACCTAGTTAAAATAAATTACCTGTGAAATAAAAATAAAACCTAAGCTAGCTACAATATAACTATTGTATTGTAGCTAGCTTAGGTTTTATTTCACAGGTAAGTTACTTTGCATTTAGATTTAAATAGGTATTATTTAGTTAATAATTTAAACTTTAATTTAGGTCAATTTAAATTATGTTAAAGTTAGGGGTTAATATAGTTTTAATTTAGGTTGTTGCGATGTGGGGGCCGGCGGTTTAGGGGTTAATATGTTTAGTTAGTGTTGCCGATGTGTGGGGGTGTTATGTTTAAGGGTTAATAGATTTAGTTCGTGTTGGCGCTGACGGGGAACTGTGGTTTAGGGGTTAATAGGTTTAGTGTCGGCGATGTCGGGAAACTGCGGTTTAGGGGTTAATAGGTTTATTTAGTGTTGGCGATGTTTGGGAATGGCACTTTAGGGGTTAATAGGTTTAGGGGGGGGGTGCAGTTTAGGGGTTAATAGTTTAGTTAGTGTCGGCGATGTAGGGGAACGGCGGTTTAGGGGTTAATACTTTATTTACAGGTAGATTACGAGTTATTCGCGCTATAGGGAATTTAACGGACGCAACAAAAGTTGCGTTATTTAACCCTCTATAGCGCAGCCATTACAAGTTTTGAAACTTGTAATGTGATATGGTTGTGTTGAGCTCCATACCGCACACAATACAAGTGCTGCTTTGACGTGCTTGTGCACGCTTTCCCCATATGTGTAGTGTGATAGGAGCGCCTAAAGGTGGATTCCTGCTGCTAAAAAAGTTCTTCCCTCAAAGAGAACTAAATGGTGGATAAGAAGAAAAAATTGGGTTTTATTTAGCAGCGCTAAAAAAAGCTAGGAAATGATGATACCAATCTAACTTATGTTTTATACAATCTTGTTTATTTAAAAATTCTTATAACACATAAAAACAACAGCAAATGCTATTCCTAATTAATAAAGGGACGTCTCCCTTATACAACACTTATAAAAACAGACTAGAACCATATATTAATAAACCCTAGAATTCCAGGTATAAAGGAATTAATTCTATAGATAACATATGGCAAGCAACAAATTCTAAGATAAATGGTGAATTAAATATTTAAAAGGCACAAATGTATCAATCCTAATATATTAAAAGCAAATAGATTCAGCGCTAATGTTCAAATTGATTCAACTGTGATTAGAAGTTGAGCGTAACAGCTTTACAGTTCTTCAGTAACAAATACCGTTATAAAGTTACACAGTTACTTTCCTTGGACATATAATTAGCTCAGGTGTGCTGGATAGTTAAAAAGGCAAAAAACAGCCGTTATTCTGATTTTGGTGTCAAAACAATCGTGGTTAATGGAAATGGTTAATTTAACATATGAATACCTTGATGTCTTTAAAGTTCAGTTTGCGTGTTTTAAAAACTGCAGTGCAAATTAGTGTAGAGGTACCTTAATCTGTCCTGGTTGCAACTGCTGATAGTCTTCACTGTGAGGGATTCACAGACTGTTGGTTCCTGGTGCTTCTGATAAGTCACCTGACCTTCTCTTTGATTCAGAGGTCAGGGGTGATGATCCGTTCTGGTGATGTAGTTATCCTTTTTTTTGTTTTCCTTTCTTCTTATAGCCCAAATTTTGTTTTCATCTGGGTTCCCTCAGACTTCTTGAGGTTTGAAGAAATCTATGGTCAGTGTTTAGCAGTAACACCGTATTCCCTGAAGTTACCAAAGGTAGATTTTAACTTTCAGGGTCAGGAGAAAAGTTTAAAGTTGCAGGGTCACACAGGAAATGAAGTTTAGTAGAGTGTAGCAGGTCCCATTCAATGCGTTTCACCCTTCTGGGCTTTATCAAGAATGCTTATCCTGCTAGCTTCTGGCTTTTTAAAGGTATGAATGTGTTTTGATTGGTTCCTTCATTTCCTTTTGATTTCTATCAACACCTGTGTGGCTTCCAATGTAAAGGTGTACTTTATTTAAGTAGGTAATGATTGTTTCTGTGTTGTTATTTAGTTACTTCATACGCAAGGAAGAGAACTTATCATTTCTGCTTTATTAGCATTCACACAATTCAACTTCTATATTTCAATTCTAAAGTGCCTTTATTAGATAATATACATTTAGATCGTGCGAACTTAAAATTACCTAAACTGAAACGAAAATATAGGAATCAGAATCATCATTCCCATATCTAGAATTATTGTTAGTGGGTAAAAATTAACGATATATACATATTACTTTTCAACAAAGGATAGTAAGTTCAACAATTTATAAATTTGTAACAATTTAAAAATGGACGAAACGAAAATGTAAGAATCAGAATCATCATTCCCATATCTAGAATTATTGTTAGTGGGTAAAAATTAACAATATATACATATTCCTTTTCAACAAAGGATAGTATGTTCAACAATTTATAAATTTGTAACAATTTAAAAATGGACGAAACGAAAATGTAAGAATCAGAATCATCATTCCCATATCTAGAATTATTGTTAGTGGGTAAAGATTAACGATATATACATATTCCTTTTCAACAAAGGATAGTAAGTTCAACAATTTATAAATTTGTAACAATTTAAAAATGGACATACAATTAAATCAGAAATTATCAATCCCATAACTAGAAAAAAAAAAAGCAATTAACCCCTAAACCTCTGGCCTCCCACATCACTAACTAAACCTATTAACCCCTAAACAACCAGCCCCCATCGCAACAACCTAAACTATATTAACCCCTAAACCTAACCCTAACGTAACCCTAACCCTAACACCCCCTAACTTTAACATAATTAAAATAGAGATAAATTAAAGTTACAATTATTAACTAAATAACACCTATTTAAAATTAAATACACACTTGCCTGTGAAATAAAACCTAAACTAGTACCTAAGCTAATAGTTATATTGTAGCTAGCTTAGGTTTTATTTTACAGGTAAGTTTGTATTTATTTTAACTAGGTAGACTAGTTGGTAAATAGTTATTAACTATTTACTAACTACCTAGTTAAAATAAATACAAACTTACCTGTGAAATAAAACCTAAGCTGCCTTACACTAAAACCTAACATTACAAAAAGTAAAAAACACTAAAATTACAAAAAATAAAAAAACTACCATTACAAAAAATAACAAAATTATAGAAAATAATAAAAATTATTCCTATACTAATACCCTTTTTAAAAAATAAAAAACCCACCCCAAAATAAAAAACCCTAATCTATAATAAACTACTAAGGATCCTTAAAAGGGCCTTTTGTATGGCATTGCCCTAAAGATAACAGCTCTTTTATTACAAATTAAAAACAAACACCCCCTAACAGTATGCAAACCCCAACCCCCCAAACCCCCAAAATAAAAATAAAGTAAAACCTAATCTACCCATTGCCCTGAAAAGGGCATTTGTATGGGAATTGCCCTTTAAAGGGCATTTAGCTCTTTTGCATTGCCCTGAAAAGGGCATTTAGCTCTTTTACGAAAAGCCCAAACCCTAAACTAAATTTTAAAAAAACACACCCCAAAAAAGTTTAAAAAATCCTAACACTAACCCCCGAAGATCCACTTACATTTGTTGAAGTCCCGCTTGAAGGATCTTCATCCCGGCGGCTCCATCTTCATCCAGGCGGCATCTTCTATCTTCATCCCGGCGGTGCGGAGCAGGTCCATCCTGAAGACATCTGGTGTGGAGCATCCTCTTCATACGGTCGTTGCCATATACTGAATCTTCAATGCGAGGTACGCAATTCAAGATGGCGTCCCTTGCATTCCTATTGGCTGATTTGATTTTGGAAATTCAAATCAGCCAATAGGATGAGGGCTACTGAAATTCTATTGGCTATTCAAATCAGCCAATTTCAGTAGCTCTCATCTTATTGGCTGATTTGAATTTCCAAAATCAAATTAGCCAATAGGAATGCAAGGGACGCCATCTTGAATCACATACCTTGCATTTGTTGAGTCATAGATACAGGAAAAATATGGTATTTCATATTACAGGAACAATATATTTAAAATCATCTTGGATCTGATATCTTAATTAAGTAGCAACAGCTGTCTGAGCAGAAGCATTTGGCTAACATTTACCACACCTCCATGAATCAGAAGATAACAAAAACTTGTGTCCAGAAGTTAACTCTCAACAGGAAATCACCTGGGGGGCTTTATCAACAGAACAGAGAGAACTGTTGTTCCAACTCAAAAGAGTAGAGTCCCATTGTCTAAGATTTTGTTTATGCTCTGGTGGATAGAATTACAAACAAATTCAAATAAACAAAAAGACAATGTTTGTTTGGAAAAGGAATACAATTTTAAAAGTAAAAAAGGTTGGAATGGTATATAAATGTTGTTACATACAATTGTGATAAATGTTGTCCAAATAATGTACCACATATCTGAATGTATAGATAAATTAAATGTGTAAGGAAGTATATGTAAAATGACCAGAATTGCACTATATGTATAATAATCACACATTTTAAATGTATAAATATATAGTATGATCACAAAACCCTTAGTTGTTACCTAAAAAACTAATTATACACTCTAACAGGTAAAGACATACATTGCTTGCACGCATGAAGCCCAAATTAATAATAGTTTTCAAAATATTGGAGAACTGCCCCTTCTAGGAATGCATAAAGATATTGATAAATATATTTGCATGAATATAAGTGGACATGTATGTATGCATGTATGCATATGTATATATATATATATATATATATATATATATATATATATATGTGTGTAGATGTATGTATATAATGCATGTATGTATTCAGATAAATAAAATATATGGAGATTGATGTATATATAAAAGTATCTCCCTATGTTAAAGCCCATATACATATATTTTTAATAAGGCAGTGACCAAATGATAAGCTATGAACACATGAAATATATTTGGTCAACTTATGAAGTCTAGCTCACAGATTAGATAAATGAATATATATATATATTAATTTATCTAATCTAATTTAAATAGTGTTTACGATGCGGGAGGGCAGAGATTTAGAGGTTAATAACTTCATTATAGTGGTGACGATGTCGGGGAGCGGCGAAATAGGGGTTAATATATTTTATTAGTAGTGGCGATGTCAGGAGCAACAGATTAGGGGTTAATAACTTTAATATAGTGTTTGCGATGCGGGAGGGCCTCGGTTTAGGGGCTAATAGGTAGTTTAAGGGTGATAGTGTACTTTGTAACACTTTATGAGTTTTATGTAGCAGTTTTGTTGCGTAAATCTCAGAACTACTGCTTTCAGATGGCGTTACAGATCTTGTCATTATAGAGTGTAATGCAAGTTTTTTTAAAAACTTGTAATGGCTACGCTATGGAAGTCCCATGAAAAAACGTCATTTTTATGAGTGCGGGACTGACGTTGCGTTACAGGCTAAAAGGCTTGCGGTACAGCTATACCGACAAGAATTGTAATGGCTGCATTGCTGTTTTAACGCTGAAATGGCCATTTTTTCAGCATTAAAAAAACTAACACACAACTCCTTATTCTACCTGTTAGTGATTTATTTAGTGTTGGCAATGTTTGGGAACGGCAGTTTAGGGGTTAATAGCTTTATTTCATTATTTAGTTAGTGTCGGCGATGTGGGGGACGGCGGTTTAGGGGTTAAATAGGTTTAGGTAGTGTTAGTGATGTGGGGGAACAGCAATTTAGGGATTAATAGCTTTATTTAGTGGCGGCGTGGGTTGCGGTGGCGGCTTAACATAATTTTGTTTCGGAAATCGTCGGAACATTAGTTAGAAATCACAATTCGGTCCATAATAAAGATTCGGTACGACATTATTAATAATAATAATAATAATTCGGTAATGGTTTTGAATGCATCGAAATTTCAAAATTCGGAACGACACGAATAAATTCCGAAAAACCGAATTACCAACACATACCGAATTATTACGAATGTCTCAAACCAAATTTTTTTTACAACCTGAATCGAAACAAACAAAATATTTCGATCAAGCCTTTTTTGGATACAGCCTCCTTGTTGTTTGCTACAATATATATTTATACCTCTATATATATATATATATATATATATATATATATATATATATATATACACACACATATATATATATATATACACACATATATATATATATATATATATACACACATATATATATATATATATATACATATATATATACATATATACACACATATATATATATATATATATATATATATATATATACATACTCCACAAAACGAATGCACTCTCAGGTCTTTTGGAAAAAAAAAGGTTTAAATTTAATGGAACGTTTTCGGGGACAACATCCCCTTCATCAGCATAATAACAAATAAACAACTTCACACTTAAATAAACACCTGTGAATTCACTCAAAAAAAAACCAAATTACCGTATTTGGAACACAAACCATGCGTTCCAATTGCAATCTAAACCAGAAGTGATCAAACACTACGTCACTTCCAGTGTGTGTCTGTGTGACAAATATGTGTTGACCCACTCGTATTAAAATGTATAGGTGCCAAACTGCAATGTGTCCCAATGTTACACATGTGAACAGAGTTCTATGTTTATTAAAACCGTGCTATGTGTCATGAGCATTCCCAGAACGTAACCTACATTCAAAGTGTGAGCCCTAGGTGGGCGGAATTTAAACACTTCAATTATATCCGGTTCCGTACTGGCCCTGTGTGCCTTTAACTATGTGAACTGGTTGACACACAAACTTGTGAACCAACTGAAGTGACTTACCACGTCACTTCCGGTTTAATTCGTGTGTACACAATAATGTTACGTGTATGTGAGTGTTAACCCTCAATCACCCACCATATTTCCATGCACTTAAAGGTACAGACAATGGGGCGTATGTATCAAAGGTCTTGCAGAGCTGATGCAACAGTGCGGACCTCGCTGAATGCGGAAATATGCTCTCGTATTCAGCATTGCACCAGCAGCTCACAAGAGCTGCTGATGCAACGCTGCCCCCTGCAGACTCACGGCCAATGGGCCGCCAGGAGGGAGGTGTCAGTCAACCGGATCATACTCGATCGGGCTGAATTGTGGCGATTCCTGTCCGCCTGCTCAGAGCAGACGGACAGGGTTATGGAGCAGCGGTCTTTAGACTGCGGCTTCATAACTGCTGTTTCTGGCGAGTCTGAAGACTCGTCAGAAACACGGGCTCACAAGCTCCATATGCATGCAATATTCCTTATGTTGCATAATCACTAAAAGTGCACTATGTGTTTTGACAGTGATCAATACATTACCCTAGAGTGAAGGTGTTGTCCCCACTTACTATGTTGTAATCAGATTATGTAAATCTGCTACATGTCTTAAACTACAATTGAAAAATAATGAATATGTGACTTGGGCCCAATGTTAGGACAGTGTGTCTCAATAAATGTACCTAAAAGTGCCACAACATGCCTTACACCATTTGGTGCTAAACAAGTATGGTATTACAAACAAAACACAAAGCATCTATACAAAGTATACTATACATAGAAATGTAATTAACAAAAGAACAAAACAACAAAAGATTGCTAAAAACATAAAGTTACTTGGTTGCAAGAGTTATAGCTAGTAGGTTTCCCTTTCCTGGTATGCATCACCTGGCTTATGCATATTCTATCGTACAATCGAAAAAGTGTGGCTATTAGAGGACATAGCCACAAATGAATACTGCCAACTATTGGCTTAATGTTAAGTGAGCACTACCATTATGGCATTATGGATGTGTATACCCAATAAATATATCCAAATACTGATACAAAGTATCCTACTTTGACAAAAGGAGAAGAGCCACTTCAATGTCTACATATACAAATTGTCGCTTAGTAGGAAATATTTGTCAGGTTGTAACCTAGACAACCGAGGTGGTATATGCACAACCTACTCTTGTGGTTGTATCACCCTTCTGGTTATATGGAGGACCTTGCTCACTTGTCCCCTCAAGATGGATAAATACCTACTCACAGGTATGAATCGCCAAAAGTTCATAACCAACCCATGAAAACCACAGAATTCGCACCGCTGGTGTGTAGTGCATGTGAACCACTTTATAGCCACGGCGGCCGAAGATGTGGAGTACCCTGGAATGTATTACTACCACCTGAATAGAATATCACATATCACTATAGGTAACTGAAGTGCTGATATGCTTATGGTGACAATCTAGGACACAAGTGTCTCCTCCGGCACCAGCCTGTCCTAGAATAGTCCCGTACATGTACCCGGTGAGGTACAGTAATGAGGTGATCTCACCACCTTACCCTTATGTGAAACACTGCGCCTTTGCTCGCACCCCCGGTTATATATATATATATATATATCTATATATATGTGTGTGTGTGTGTATATATATATATATAAATATATATATATGTGTGTGTGTGTGAATATATATATATATATATATAAATACATAGAGCATATTCTGTTATGTGCAGAACATTGGAAGGTGAAATAATTACAGTGAATAACAGTTTAACACTTTATTAAATAAGAATATTGCATAAACATGCTTTAACATGTTTCTTTCATACAGGTTCTAAGAGTCCATGATCCATTACTCTTCTCTACCACTAGGAGGAGGCACTAAGAGCTCTATAAAACCCCTCCCACCTCACACACCGTTTAGTCTAGTCTTTACTTTGCCTCCGCTAGTGGTGGTGGAAGATTAAAGATGTGCAATTGATTCTTTAGAGAGAGGGGTTTTCAGTCTATATTGAGGCCCGGTTTCCCCTCTGAATAAAGTGCTTGTCAGAGGAATGTGTGATTCTAATGTGCATGTATATATTTATATATATATATATATATAGGGGAGAACAAGGAAACTCCTCGGCACACCAGGTATAGATAAAAAGCCAGTCTTTATTTACTAACGAGTAAAAACAAGATCCTCATACAGCAACATGGTAAAAGCAATAATAGATGAACCGGAACAGGGGGAACAACACCTCCTGTGACATCATACGCGTTTCATGCCTCTGGGGCACTTGTTCACTGATAGAGAACAGGTGGTGTAGGTGCTCTTAATATACAAATTGTTGTCCAATAACATAGCATCAATGAAGACACATTTCATTAACCCCTTAAGTTCCTATCATAAACAAAAAATTACTAATCTATATAGCCTCTATGTGTGGTATCTATTACAAAAATAAGTGCATATATATACATTAAATTATACCATATGTTTGATTCACAATATCACAATTTAACAATTTAATAATGACCAATAATAATAAATTCAAGTATAAATGTAAGTGTATATTCAAATTGGACATCAAGACCTAATCCCTATTGTGATGTGAATGACCAAACAGTTTATAATGCAATAGTTCGGAAAGTGTAATATTTAAAAGGACACTTTTTTATTTGTAACAATGCATTATAGTGGATGGTCAACGTTGAACAAACATATTTACATCCATCCTGGAATTCAAACCTGTAGGTACCCTAGTTTTTAAATGTAGAATCCAAAAAACCTCCCTTTCATCCAGTTTCTTTTCCCTGTCATATATATTTATTTACAGGTGGCCCTCGGTTTACAACGGTTCAATTTGCGCCGTTTCAGAATAACAACCTTTTTTTTCATTCATGTGACTGCTATTGAAAAGCATTGAGAAGCAGTGCATTGATTAAAATACCCAGTAGGTGGAACTGTCCGCTTGTGTTGCAGCAAAGATATACAAGCCAAGCAAGCTGAAATTAATCAGTTTAAATAAACCTGAGCTATCGAGCAGACTTCAAAGGAACAAGATCTTCCTGTCTATAAATCAGTCCAGTAAGGAATGCATAGAAAGAACTATTTGCAGAAAAATGCAAGTAAAGTCTGTGTTGTGTGATTATTTTATTAGGTTTATAATGCTGTTTAGCAAATGTTTTTGTTCATTTAACTTAGTTTAATTATATATTCTGTGTTGTTTGAATATTGTATTGTTTGACTATTAGCTTGCATTTGTGTGCATGGCTGCAGTTGTGTGGCTGTATTAGGGACTCAGGCACTTGGAAGAGACCTTGACGTGGTGCCTGAGCTTGTCCCATTTGGCCAAATGCGGTAACTAACTCTTCCAATTTTGCTTTTTAATTCTAGCTGAGAACTTGTAAGTGAGTACTGGACTTTATGTGTGTTGTATTGTCTGTTTTTGTAATTCTCCCTAAAGGACTTGCACCCTGGCAGGCCCGGGGTTAACTGCCTGTTACTCTGTAGATAGTGGAGCTTTATGTGAGTGTGATAGCAACCAAAGCTGGGCCTGTTTATGAGTCATGGGATGTGTACCCGGTCCAGTCTGGATGTGCATTCCTTTTTCCTGATTTTTTTATATATATATATATATATATATATACACACTATGCAAAAAAGGCAGCACTTAACTGGTCATTTGTAAGTAAAATTTAGCTTTTAATAATACAAAAAGTTAAAATCTTGGGAAAAACATGACGTTTCGATGCCTAACTGGCATCTTTTTCAAATGTCCCAAAAGGTAAATCCAAAGTGGTCACACCAGCTATGTGGTGTTCCCCATGAGAGCATAAAACTACTGGCTGAATGTGTTATATTTATACAAGTCATAGCTGACATCGAGGCTGTGTTCAGCTGTGGATAATCACTTGCAAATCTGATCAGCTGGTTCCGTTCCCAACCACAAGCTTTATACTTCATTGCGCTGTTAGTTGAGCAACTGCATGGCTAATTTGCATATGTGGGAGTGATCTGCGCCAGAGTAGTGTCCAATGATCTTGCAATGTTTTCAGGCGTCATCATACACACCCACTTGTCTCTGCTGTGAGTGAAACTTCCCCAAACAAAGGGATATTGGCCTGTGACTTATGAACTGCTTCTGGCACAACGATGCCGTATGTTTCACACAGGTTGGTGAGGGGTCACCTTTGTCAATCAACGTAGAAACTGCATGTTCACCTTGGCGCATGATGTACTGAACATTGTACTGGGATGTAATACACATTCAAAAGTTGTAGTGAGGAGATCAAATGTCCCACCTATAGCGGGTACACCCTCGCATTTATTCATAGAGCAACAGCTAATGCAGGAATATCAGGAAATATCGATGGGGTGTAATACACATTCGATCTATTCAAATCAGACAACACGAATGCCCCACTTGTAGCGGGTACATCCCCATTGGTTAATATGAAGCTTCCATGCAAGATTAGCAGAAAATGCTTGATAGAGCACACAATCCAGCAACATGTGGGGGGTGGAGATGTTGAATAAATGACATCCAATAACACATTAGCCAAGTAGCAAAGGAAGAGAAAAAATGTAGAGAAGAAAAAATGAAAAAAAAAGAAAGAAAAAAAAAATAAAATGAAAAAAGTTAAAAACATAGAAGCTGGAACAATGAGCAAATTCAAAAAGTGTCCATTTTATAATCCAATGATAGAAACATTTTGTGCATTTGTATTCATTCATTAGTGGATCATTTTTATCCAATGAACGGCCCAAAGTCCAATTTAATGTTTAATCCTTTAGGAGAGACGGTGTCCAACATGTAGATCCATCTGGACTCTAGTCTAAGTAACATATTGTTGCGGTCTCCCCCCCTTTTTGGAATAGGTAGATGATCAATAATCATGCAGCGTAGACTGGAGATGCTATGTTTCTGTGTAGCAAAGTTTCGGGCAACTGGGAGATCAGATGTTCCATTCTTCAGTGCCTCCCTAATGGAGCATCTGTGATTCACCATTCTATCTTTGAAAGGGGTGGTCGTTTTCCCCACATAGACCAGAGAACAGGGGCAAATTAGGATATATATGACATGTGAGCTGTTACAATTCAGACGGTAACGAATGGTATATCTTTTATTCTTGTGTGGATGTTGAAAAGAATCTCCAACTTGCATGGAATTACAGTTAACACAATCACCGCATTTGTAGCAACCACTTTATCGAGATTTTAACCACGTATCACCTTGATGGGAACTTTTGGGATCATTTTTTACCAGTAGGTCCCTGATACTCCTCACCCGTCTGTAAACCACTCTTGGAGTGTTAGTTTTCCAGGATGCCAGGCTGCTGTCGGTCTCAAGTAAGTCCCATCTATTGTGAATGGAATCCCTTATAGTCTCATGTGATGGAGAGAATGTGGTAATGAAGTTTAACTTTTCTTCAGTCATGTTTATTCTTTCTTTATGTTTTAGGAGCGAATCTTGGTTACACATGTGAAGTTTCTGTCTCGCCATATTAATATCCTTAATGTCATATAGCCTTTCCTCCAATTTCTTACACATAGCATCCAATTGTTCACTGCAGATTTCTGGTTCGGAATTATTCCTGATTACTCGCGTGAGTTGAGAGGAGATAATGCCTAACTTTTGGTGTCGTGGGTGATAGCTAGAAGCCAGCAGCAGCGAGTTTCTGTCAGTGCTCTTAGTGTATAAAGATGTACCAAATCTAATGTGTTGTTCAGTTCTGACTTTAAAAATATTTAAATCCAAAAAGTGTATTTGTTCATGATCACATTCCATTTTGAACCTAATAGGGCCTTTGATCTGATTCAGATGTTCTACCCATAGTATCAAGTCCTGTTCACTGCCACGCCAAATCAAAAACAAGTCATCTATGTATCTAGTGTACATCAGGATGTTGGGATGTGTGTAGGGTTGCATAATATGATGCTCATACCAGAGCATAAAGATACTGGCATAGACAGGGGGCATGTTCGAGCCCATGGCTGTCCCTGCTATCTGCAAATAAAAATTACTTTCAAAAGAGAAATAATTTTTAGTTAAGCAATGTTCCATAAGTTCCAAAAGGAACTCTAATGGAGGACCCCTATAGTCTGGGTTCCCCGTGGCCATGGATCTTACAGCCTCCAAGCCATCCAAGTGGGGGATGACAGTATAGAGGCTGTCAACATCCATGGTCACAAGGATATCCCCATCAGTCAATAAATGAAAAGTTTGTAGTTTACGTATCATCGCAGATGAATCTTGTAAATATGATCTCGAATTAGTAACTAGGGGTTGAAGGTGATGGTCAATGTACTTCGCTAATCCTGAGCATATAGAGTCCCTGGCGGACACAATAGGTCGCCCAGGTGGGTGTGTCAGTGACTTATGTATTTTGGGTAATAGGTATAGTATTGGTGTTTTTGGAAAGTCTATGGATAAAAAGTCACTTTCTTGTGTGGTAAGATATCCCATATGGAGTCCAAAATCAATGGATTTATCAATAAGTTCTTTAGAAGACAATGTGGGGTTAAAAGATAACCTTTTATAAGTTGAGGCATCAGAAAGTTGGCGGAGTGCCTCGAGCTTATAGTCATCGTAGTTTTGAATCACGATTGCACCCCCCTTATCAGCAGGGTGTATGGTGATTGTCGGGTCATGCATCAGCGTATCAAGGGCCACCTGTTCTGTTTTAGTTGTATTTGAATAATACAAAACAAACAGCAAATATTCAGCGCTTCCCAAGTTAGAGTCAAAAAATGACAGTCCAGGTCAAATGAAATGCAGATGATGGATGCAAAAAATAAAAAATGAAAAAATGAGTCATGAAATGGTATGATATGAATTGTTCTCAATGGAAAAGGCACAGTACCGTGTCAATTTGTTGTATCCAGATGATCGTTTCAAGTTCATAAATGATTGAGAAATCAGTAAATTGTTACCATATGCTTTTTGAATCCTGTGCCTGTTTCACGTATCAAATCTTGCCTGAAGTATGGGAGAAGGAGCAGCTGTTCTTACAAGGAAACTTCCATGTTAGAGTAGAAAGAACTGAAAAAGACAAAGACAGCGCATCCCATCTAAGAGTAAAAGTTTATTTGAACGAAAATAGCGCTTGCTAAAAACACACTTACAAAATAGAAATGATGATCAAGCATTCAAATATGTATAACCGCTCTGAACCATGCTACGAGTATGTTACCAGACCGGACTTGGAGATTGATGTTAAGGCCTTATTTTTGTTCAAATAAACTTTTATTCTTAGATGGGATGCGCTGTCTTTGTCTTTTTCAGTTATATTTGAATATCTAATCATCCTTGTAAAACTACGTATGGAGGGATTTAAAGTAGGTGGGTCAAAAGTTGATGGTTTCTTAAAGCTGTAATTACAGTTAGTTTTATTTTGATCCTTGAAAACGACTGAAGAAAAGTTAAACTTCATTACCACATTCTCTCCATCACATGAGACCATAAGGGATTCCATTCACAATAGATGGGACTTACCGACAGGAGCCTGGCATCCTGGAAAACTAACACTCCAAGAGTGGTTTACAGACGGTCGAGGAGTATCAGGGACCTACTGGTAAAAAATGATCCCAAAAGTTCCCATCAAGGTGATACGTGGCTAAAATCTCAAAAAAGTGGTTGCTACAAATGCGGTGATTGTGTTAACTGTAATTCCATGCAAGTTGGAGATTCTTTTTAACATCCACACAAGAATAAAAGATATACCATTCGTTACCGTCTGAATTGTAACAGCTCATATGTCATATATATCCTAATTTGCCCCTGTTCTCTGTGGGGAAAACGACCACCCCTTTCAAAGATAGAATGGCGAATCACAGATGCTCCATTAGGGAGGCACTGAAGAATGGAACATCTGATCTCTCAGTTGCCCGACACTTTGCTACACAGAAACATAGCATCTCCAGTCTACACTGCATGATTATTGATCATCTACCTATTCCAAAAAGGGGGGGAGACCGCAACAATATGTTACTTAGACTAGAGTCCAGATGGATCTACATGTTGGACACCGTCTCTCCTAAAGAATTAAACATTAAATTGGAGTTTGGGCCGTTCATTGGATAAAAATGATCCACTAATGAATGAATACAAATGCACAAAATGTTTCTATCATTGGATTATAAAATGGACACTTTTTGAATTTGCTCATTGTTCCAGCTTCTACTATGTTTTTAACTTTTTTTTCATTTTTTTTTTTTTTCTTCATTTATTTCATTTTTTCTTCTCTACATTTTTTCTCTTCCTTTGCTACTTGGCTAATGTGTTATTGGATGTCATTTATTCAACATCCCCCACATGTTGCTGGATTGTGTGCTCTATCAAGCATTTTCTGCTAATCTTGCATGGGAGCTTCATATTAACCAATGGGGATGTACCCACTACAAGTGGGGCATTCGTGTTGTCTGATTTGAATAGATCGAATGTGTATTACACCCCATTGATATTTCCTGATATTCCTGCATTAGCTGTTGCTCTATGAATAAATGCGAGGGTGTACCCGCTATAGGTGGGACATTTGATCTCCTCACTACAATTTTTGAATGTGTATTACATCCCAGTACAATGTTCAGTACATCATGCGCCAAGGTGAACATGCAGTTTCTACGTTGATTGACAAAGGTGACCCCTCACCAACCTGTGTGAAACATACGGCATCGTTGTGCCAGAAGCAGTTTATAAGTCACAGGCCAATATCCCTTTGTTTGGGGAAGTTTCACTCACAGCAGAGACAAGTGGGCGTGTATGATGACGCCTGAAAACATCGCAAGATCATTGGACACTACTCTGGTGCAGATCACTCCCACATATGCAAATTAGCCATGCAGTTGCTCAACAGCGCAATGAAGTATAAAGCTTGTGGGTGGGAACGGAACCAGCTGATCAGATTTGCAAGTGATTATCCACAGCTGAACACAGCCTCGATGTCAGCTATGACTTGTATAAATATAACACATTCAGCCAGTAGTTTTATGCTCTCATGGGGAACACCACATAGCTGGTCTGACCACTTTGGATTTACCTTTTGGGACATTTGAAAAAGATGCCAGTTAGGCATCGAAACGTCATGTTTCTCCCAAGATTTTAACTTTTTGTATTATTAAAACAGAATTTATGTTTACCTGATAAATTACTTTCTCCAACGGTGTGTCCGGTCCACGGCGTCATCCTTACTTGTGGGATATTCTCTTCCCCAACAGGAAATGGCAAAGAGCCCAGCAAAGCTGGTCACATGATCCCTCCTAGGCTCCGCCTACCCCAGTCATTCGACCGACGTTAAGGAGGAATATTTGCATAGGAGAAACCATATGGTACCGTGGTGACTGTAGTTAAAGAAAATAAATTATCAGACCTGATTAAAAAAACCAGGGCGGGCCGTGGACCGGACACACCGTTGGAGAAAGTAATTTATCAGGTAAACATAAATTCTGTTTTCTCCAACATAGGTGTGTCCGGTCCACGGCGTCATCCTTACTTGTGGGAACCAATACCAAAGCTTTAGGACACGGATGAAGGGAGGGAGCAAATCAGGTCACCTAAATGGAAGGCACCACGGCTTGCAAAACCTTTCTCCCAAAAATAGCCTCAGAAGAAGCAAAAGTATCAAACTTGTAAAATTTGGTAAAAGTGTGCAGTGAAGACCAAGTCGCTGCCCTACATATCTGATCAACAGAAGCCTCGTTCTTGAAGGCCCATGTGGAAGCCACAGCCCTAGTGGAATGAGCTGTGATTCTTTCGGGAGGCTGCCGTCCGGCAGTCTCGTAAGCCAATCTGATGATGCTTTTAATCCAAAAAGAGAGAGAGGTAGAAGTTGCTTTTTGACCTCTCCTTTTACCGGAATAAACAACAAACAAGGAAGATGTTTGTCTAAAATCCTTTGTAGCATCTAAATAGAATTTTAGAGCGCGAACAACATCCAAATTGTGCAACAAACGTTCCTTCTTTGAAACTGGTTTCGGACACAGAGAAGGTACGATAATCTCCTGGTTAATGTTTTTGTTAGAAACAACTTTTGGAAGAAAACCAGGTTTAGTACGTAAAACCACCTTATCTGCATGGAACACCAGATAAGGAGGAGAACACTGCAGAGCAGATAATTCTGAAACTCTTCTAGCAGAAGAAATTGCAACTAAAAACAAAACTTTCCAAGATAATAACTTAATATCAACGGAATGTAAGGGTTCAAACGGAACCCCCTGAAGAACTGAAAGAACCAAATTGAGACTCCAAGGAGGAGTCAAAGGTTTGTAAACAGGCTTAATTCTAACCAGAGCCTGAACAAAGGCTTGAACATCTGGCACAGCTGCCAGCTTTTTGTGAAGTAACACAGACAAGGCAGAAATCTGTCCCTTCAGGGAACTTGCAGATAATCCTTTTTCCAATCCTTCTTGAAGGAAGGATAGAATCTTAGGAATCTTAACCTTGTCCCAAGAGAATCCTTTAGATTCACACCAACAGATATATTTTTTCCAAATTTTGTGGTAAATCTTTCTAGTTACAGGCTTTCTGGCCTGAACAAGAGTATCGATTACAACGGCAAAGAGAATGACTGGGGTAGGCGGAGCCTAGGAGGGATCATGTGACCAGCTTTGCTGGGCTCTTTGCCATTTCCTGTTGGGGAAGAGAATATCCCACAAGTAAGGATGACGCCGTGGACCGGACACACCTATGTTGGAGAAAAGTTAAATTTTACTTACAAATGACCAGTGAGTGCTGCCTTTTTTGCATAGTACATACTGTTTTGACATTGCACCCTAGCAGCTGCTACTAAATATATGGTGTGCATTCCTACACAGGACTTTGCTTTATATATTTTTTGAAAATTGCACCCAAGCATTTATTACATTATATTTTTTTGACTATTAATTTTTTGCATTCCTTTTATGGAATTCATAGAAGCTGTTTTCTGAAGACACACAGCAGTGTGAGCTCTGTTCACTGTGACAGCATTTTTCTGCTTCAGAAACTCTCTTGAGCTGTTGTTGTTTTTAGCAGCCTTTTTTCCTATATTTTTTTCCTTATTTTTTTCTATGGAAGCTGGTGCGATCAGTTACTCCCCCCCAGGAGTTAATACACATCGGATAGATGATGATCAAGTGAACACTGACACGTTGATGTTCACTGAGGACAATGCTGCACAGATCCTGAACACCACTGACTTGCGTGAGTTGAGGGGAGATATCCCTATTGACAGTTATCACAAACTTTTGAATTTAAACAAACGCAAAATTGATTACAACCTACACGCTGTTTATTTGTCTAACTATTATAAAAACAAACTAATACCAAGGGGCTTTAGGATTGCTAATGTACCTACACTAGGAAGAACTAATCCTGAATTTTGCAGAAAATGGTGCTGCATCCTTAATAAATGCTCCTATGATCTAATTTTACTCACCATACAGGAAGTCTCCTGTGTAGAGGATAAAATACAAGTTGAGATAGAGATAATTAAGGCTGAAAGTTATCAGGTGTTAATAGATGATAAAACTGACAATTGGATCACCAAATTAGATACACTAGTCAAGAAATATAATAGTGAATTGCTGGCTTTTAAAAATAGAAAACTCTGCACAGTAGAGACAGACTACAGAGAAAAAAGGTAGTACAAATGGCTTTATGGGAGTGGCGATAGACGTAGGGAACACATCCCTAGGCGACGCACAAAAACAAGAGTTATCAAGAACACTGTTGACACCATAGACACCAGCAATTGCAAAAGCTCAGGCAGTGATTCTAATTCTGGTAAAACTAAGATAGGGACCACACAACCCCAAAGGGGTACGGTTACCACTAGATCAGCAAATAAAAACTCATTTACTACTAGTCAGTCAAAAAACTTGGAAGGAGGCATATCAGACGAGGGGGGTACAAGAAGAAAAATCACTCACAAAAAAACTGACATAGTGTATAATTTGAGCATTAGACCCTTGTCCTTTGATGAAAACAAAGTATTGAACAAGGGTTTGTCTTTTATACCCACACCTAAGCCGGATAATTTCCAGACTGAGGTTGACATTTACCGTTTCCAAAGACAGTTAAATATCAGATAATTTTTCAAGGATCAAAATAAAACTGACAGTAATTACAGCTTTAAGAAACCATCAACTTTTGACCCACCTACTTTAAATCCCTCCATACGTAGTTTTACAAGGATGATTAGAACTGACTTAAAAAAGAAATCTAAACCAGTTTATTCAAATATAACTAAAACAGAACAGGTGGCCCTTGATACGCTGATGCATGACCCGACAATCACCATACACCCTACTGATAAGGGGGGTGCCATTGTGATTCAAAACTACGATGACTATAAGCTTGAGGCACTCCGCCAACTTTCCGATGCCTCAACTTATAAAAGGTTATCTTTTAACCCCACATTGTCTTATAAAATACTTGTTGATAAATCCATTGATTTTGGACTCCATATGGGATATCTTACCACACAAGAAAGTGACTTTCTATCCATAGACTTTCCAAAAACACCAATACTATACCTATTACCCAAAATACATAAGTCACTGACACACCCACCTGGGCGACCTATTGTGTCTGCCAGGGACTCTATATGCTCAGGATTAGCGAAGTACATTGACCATCACCTTCAACCCCTAGTTACTAATTCGAGATCATATTTACAAGATTCATCTGCGATGATACGTAAACTACAAACTTTTCATTTATTGACTGATGGGGATATCCTCGTGACCATGGATGTTGACAGCCTCTATACTGTCATCCCCCACTTGGATGGCTTGGAGGCTGTTAGATCCATGGCCACGGGGAACCCAGAATATAGGGGTCCTCCATTAGAGTTCCTTTTGGAACTTATGGAACATTGCTTAACTAAAAATTATTTCTCTTTTGAAAGTAATTTTTATTTGCAGATAGCAGGGACAGCCATGGGCTCGAACATGCCCCTGTCTATGCCAATATCTTTATGCTCTGGTATGAGCATCATATTATGCAACCCTACACACATCCCAACATCCTGATGTACACTAGATACATAGATGACTTGTTTTTGATTTGGCGTGGCAGTGAACAGGACTTGATACTATGGGTAGAACATCTGAATCAGATCAAAGGCCCTATTAGGTTCAAAATGGAATGTGATCATGAACAAATACACTTTTTGGATATAAATATTTTTAAAGTCAGAACTGAACAACACATTAGATTTGGTACATCTTTATACACTAAGCGCACTGACAGAAACTCGCTGCTGCTGGCTTCTAGCTATCACCCACGACACCAAAAGGTAGGCATTATCTCCTCTCAACTTACGCGAGTAATCAGGAATAATTCCGAACCAGAAATCTGCAGTGAACAATTGGATGCTATGTGTAAGAAATTGGAGGAAAGGCTATATGACATTAAGGATATTAATATGGCGAGACAGAAACTCCACATGTGTAACCAAGATTCGCTCCTAAAACATAAAGAAAGAAAAAACACGACTGAAGAAAAGTTAAACTTCATTACCACATTCTCTCCATCACATGAGACCATAAGGGATTCCATTCACAATATATGGGACTTACTTGAGACCGACAACAGCCTGGCATCCTGGAAAACTAACACTCCAAGAGTGGTTTACAGACGAGCGAGGAGTATCAGGGACCTATTGGTAAAAAATGAGCCCAATAGTTCCCATCAAGGTGATACATGGTTAAAATCTCGAAAAAGTGGTTGCTACAAATGCGGTGATTGTGTTAACTGTAATTCCATGCAAGTTGGAGATTCTTTTCAACATCCACACAAGAATAAAAGATATACCATTCGATACCGTCTGAATTGTAACAGCTCATATGTCATATATATCCTAATTTGCCCCTGTTCTCTGGTCTATGTGGGGAAAATGACCACCCCTTTCAAGGATAGAATGGCAAATCACAGATGCTCCATTAGGGAGGCACAGAAAAATGGAACATCTGATCTCCCAGTTGCCGGACACTTTGCTACACAGAAACATAGCATCTCCAGTCTACGCTGCATGATTATTGATCATCTACCTATTCCAAAAAGGGGGGGAGACCGCAACAATATGTTACTTAGACTAGAGTCCAGATGGATCTACATGTTGGACACAGTCTCTCCTAAAGGATTAAACATTAAATTGGACTTTGGGCCGTTCATTGGATAAAAATGATCCACTAATGAATGAATAAAAATGCACAAAATGTTTCTATCATTGGATTTTAAAATGGACAGTTTTTGAATTTGCTCATTGTTCCAGCTTCTACTATGTTTTTAACCTTTTTTCATTTTTTTCCATTTTTTCTTCTCTACATTTTTCCTCTTCCTTTGCTACTTGGCTAATGTGTTATTAGATGTCATTTATTCAACATCCCCACATGTTGCTGGATTTTGTGCTCTATTAAGCATTTTCTGCTAATCTTGCATGGGAGCTTCATATTAACCAATGTGGATGTACCCGCTACAAGTGGGGCATTCGTGTTGTCTGATTTGAATAGAACGAATGTGTATTACACTCCATCGATATTTCCTGATATTCCTGCATTAGCTGTTGCTCTATGAATAAATGCGAGAGTGTACCCGCTATAGGTGGGACATTTGATCTCCTCATTACAACTTTTGAATGTGTATTACATCCCAGTACAATGTTCAGTACATCATGCGCCAAGGTGAACATGCTGCTTCTACGTTGAGTGACAAAGGTGACCCCTCACCAACCTGTGTGAAACATACGGCATTGTTGTGCCAGAAGCAGTTCATAAGTCACAGGCTAATATCCCTCTGTTTGGGGAAGTTTCGCTCACAGCAGAGACAAGTGGGCGTGTATGATGATGCCTGAAAACATTGTAAGATCATTGGACACTACTCCGGTGCAGATCACTCCCACATATGCAAATAAGCCATGCAGTTGCTCAACTAACAGCGCAATGAAGTATAAAGCTTGTGGGTGGGAATGGAACCAGCTGATCAGATTTGCAAGTGATTATCCACAGCTGAACACAGCCTTGATGTCAATTATGACTTGTATAAATATAACACATTCAGCCAGTAGTTTTATGCTCTCATGGGGAACACCACATAGCTGGTGTGACCACTTTGGATTTACCTTTTGGGACATTTGAAAAAGATGCCAGTTAGGCATCGAAACGTCATGTTTTTCCAAAGATTTTAACTTTTTGTATTATTAAAAGCTAAATTTTACTTACAAATGACCAGTGAGTGCTGTCTTTTTTGCATAGTATATATACATAATATTCCACTTCTTTGCCTTGAAAAACTCCTGGGCTGCTTTCACAGTATGTTTTGTGTCATTGACGATCCCTATACACTTTAGAATTCATGTGGCTGCTTCTGTCACATCATAAACCCTAGTTACCCATTGTCATTGGAAGCCATGCATGCCCATGCCATCACACTGCATCCACCGTGTTTTACATATAATGTGGTATTCTTCAGATCACGAGCTGTTCCAAGTCTTCCCCATACTTTTTTCTTCCCATCATTCTGGTACAGCATGATCTTAGTGCCATCTGTCCAAAGAATGCTGTTCCAGAACTGGGCTGGCTTTTTTTTTAGATATTTTTTGGCATAATCTAATCTGGCCATTCTATTCTTGAAGTATATGAATGGTTTGCAACTTGTGCGGAACCCTCTGTATTTGCTCTTGAGAAGTCTTCTCTTTATGATACATTAGGATAATGATATGCCTACCTCCTTGAGAGTTTTCTTCACTTGGCTGAATGTTGTGAAGGGGTTTTTCCTTACCATGGAAAGAATCCTACGATCATCCACCAATGTTATGGACTATCAGGCCTTTTTGTGTTGCAGAGACAGTTTTTTTTTTCTTCTCAAAATGTACCAAACTGATGATTTGGCCACTCCCAATGTTCCTGCCATCTCTCTGATGGATTTCTTTTTATTACAATTTAAATAAACAAGGTTGTAAACAAAACAGTGAGATTTTCTTTCTCAATTCTATAGTCAAAACTGTTGTGGATCTATAGTTGTATTAGGCAACATTTCTAAAATAAGCAGAAATTAAAAATAACATGGAGGCTCCAGGTGCCCCCTTGGCTATTCAAACCTACATAGGGACCCTGGATTAAAGTTACATTATAATCCAAAGGTTATTAATCCTGAAATATAGATTCGTTTTTTTAATTATATAGCAAGATGCTTGTTATTCATTACTGTAATGTTTTTATTAATTAATTCCATTAATCTATTCACAATATCATGCTCTCCAAAAGGTTTCTGTCAGATTATTTTGGAGAATTTTTCAATCTTAATGATATCACATGATTCATTCTGTAGTTCTCGTCCTGGGAACTTGTGTCTGCAGAAATAACATGCACAGCAAAATGCTCTAAAAAAATAAACATACAGAGTTGATAAATAGACATAAAAGGGACATAATCATGAAATATAACTTTTGGGTTTTAGATAAAACATAACATTTTTAGATTTACTTATATTATGATATGTGCTTCATTCTTTTGGAATCCTTTGTTGAAGGAGAACAATGCTCTACTGGGGACTGTCTGAATACAATGGGCGAGACCGTGACAAGCAGCTAGCTCACAGTAGTGCATTGCATTTTAGTGAGCCTACCTATGTAGGCTTTTTAACAATGGATACCTAAGGAACAAAGCAAATTAGATAAGAGAAGTCAATTGGAAAATTGTTAAAAATTCATGTTCTTTCTGAACCATGAAACTTATTTTGACTTCACTTTCCTTTAATGCCATTGCTCCCCTGCAAATCTAAATACACAGAATTAACCCATACTAAGTTTCACGAAGTTCACTTAATAGAAGATTGTTTGTAGGGGAATAGATCTGCACAAGGACCTAAGTGTGAGGAGGGAGGGGCAAGCATTAAAAATGAAAAATGTTAGTTTTAGTAAAATAAAACTATTTAAATTGTTATTAATGTAATAATTTTCCTACTTCCAATAAAGTACAGGTGAAAAGTTGATAAAAATGTGAATGATTAACCAATTAAACTGGAGATAATTCACCTCCAAATAATTTAATTCATTTCAATGATCTATCTATGCATATCTAATGATATATAACCAATTTAGTAATAGCCTGGTATAACTATAAACAAATAATCTGAAAACCATGATCTAAATCGGTCTTACAGACTAGTGATTTAAATCATAATTTTTAAATCAAATCATCCCTGGGGTCACCTCATAAATGCTTGAGGTGCAGAAGAGATCTCAAACAGCTCCAAAACTGCAGGCCCCAGGGGGTCACATGCAGTCATCAGCACTTGGTATTGTGTGGGTGACAACTACCATATTATTCGGAGGTTAAACTCTGATTTCTTTTAATATGAATTTTCTGATGCCTAATAAGAGCCGATTTCACAGTAAAACATTTCCCACAGTCAGAACATGAAAATGCTTTCTCCCCTGTATGAATTTTCTGATGCATAATAAGAGTTGATTTCTGAGTAAAACATTTCCCACAGTCAGAACATGAAAATGCTTTCTCCCCTGTATGAATTTTCTGATGCATAATAAGAGCTGATTTCACAGTAAAACATTTCCCACAGTCAGAACATGAAAATGCTTTTTCCCCTGTATGAATTTGTTGATGCATACGAAGAGTTGATTTCTGAGTAAAACATTTTCCACAGTCAGAACATGAAAATCCTTTCACACCTGTATGAATTTTCTGATGTGTAATGAGATTTGATTTCCGATTAAAACATTTCCCACAGTCAGAACATGAAAATGCTTTCTCCCCTGTATGAATTTTCTGATGCATAATAAGAGCTGATTTCAAAGTAAAACATTTCTCACAGTCAGAACATGAAAATGCTTTCTCCCCTGTATGAATTTGTTGATGCATACGAAGAGTTGATTTCCGAGTAAAACATTTTCCTCAGTCAGAACATGAAAATCCTTTCACCCCAGTATGAATTTTCTGATGTGTAATGAGATTTGATTTCTGAGTAAAACATCTCCCACAGTCAGAACATGAAAATGCTTTCTCCCCTGTATGAATTTTCTGATGCATAATAAGAGTTGATTTAAGAATAAAACATTTCCCACAGTCAGAACATGAAAATGCTTTCTGCCCTGTATGAATTTTTTGATGCTTAATAAGAGTTGATTTCAGAGTAAAATATTTTCCACAGTCAGAACATGAAAATCCTTTCACCCCTGTATGAATTTTCTGATGTGCAATGAGATTTGATTTCCGAGTAAAACATTTCCCACAGTCAGAACATGAAAATGCTTTCTCCCCTGTATGAATTTTCTGTGTAATGAGATTTGATTTCTGAGTAAAGCATTTCCAACAATCAGAAGATGAAAATTGTTTTTCACCTGTATGATTTTTCTGATGAGCAACAAGAATGTTTTTACAGTTAAAACATTTCCCACATATAGGACAGGAAAATGGCTTTTTTCCTGTATGAATTTTTAGATGTTTAAGAAGATGTGATTTCTTAAAAAAACATTTCCCACATTCAGTACATAAATTTCCCACGTGGCTTCTTTGATTTTGAAGATGTAAAGAAGCATTTGGACTCTGATCATGACTAGGATTATTGTAGTTTGTGAATTCACCTGTCAATAAGAAACACAATGGGAGTAATGTTATTAATTAGATAATTATTTTATCATGAGAACATATACACTGTTCTGATTTAATCAGTCCCCTACACTTGTAGTAGACACTGTGACAACTAGACCTTTTCTATGCTAAGGCTTAAGGGCAGTTTACTGGACATTAGGGACTATTTCTAATAATTCACACTTAGTCAAAGACTGAACTAACTTTAATATAATGTTGTTGTTTTTCTACCTAATATATCTATTCCTTTTAATATTGTGTCCACAAAAACTTTTAGTAATATAAAGATTAGTTTATGGGCTAAAATAATTGTAACTACTGCTTTTGTGCTTATAGTTAAAACAAGGATAACTCGAGAACAACAAAACAAAGAAAATGGCCCCAGGTGGTGTATATCTAAGCAATATATAAAATCTTCATCATAGAGAAGAATCTCACTCACGTGTCAACTACACCTTCTGGGATAATCAGCAGCTCCCCAGCCAGCTGTATTACTCAGGCAATTATCAGGTATTTGTAGAGCGCCAACAGGTTTCGCAGCGCTATGAACATACATGGTATATAAAAAACAATACCGGGATCAAAGGGGTAGAGGGTCCTGCTGAGAGTTGCACTGTTGTAGTCGGCTCTTATGAAGGTGAACTACAAACAGCTGGGCTCATAGGCTTATGTGCTATGGAGTTTAAGGGAATAACAGTGGAGATAAGGAAATTTAGTGTAGATTGCATGTATAGTAGACTCTTCAGGGAGCACTTGTAGTAGGAGATCATGAGCGGAGCAAAGGGGACGGGAGGGAGAGTATCAGGAGACAAGATCTGAGATGTAGGGGGGAGCAATGCAGTTGAGGGCTTTGTGTGTCAGAGTGAGAATTTTGTGTTTAATCCTGTAGCCAAGAGCAAGCCAGTGAAGGGATTGGCAGAGAGGTGCGGCAGATGAAGAGCGACGTGTAAGGAAGATGAGCCTGGCAGAGGCATTCATTATGGATTGTAAAAGAAGCTAGGTAGCAGCTAGGGAGACCAGAGAGGATGGCGTTGCAGTAGATGAGGCGGGAAAGGATGAGAGAGTGGTTTAAAATCTTAGTTGTGTCTTCTGTAAATAAATGTCTAATGTAAGCAATGTTTTTAAAGTGGAAGCCACAGGCTTTAGCCAAGAACCGAATGTGAGGAGTGAAAGACAGATCTGAGTCAAGTGTGACCCCAAGACATCGGGCATGTGAGGTAATGATGTAGTTATCAACAGTTATAGAGTCATGGGGGGTGGTGATTTTGGAAGAAGGGTGGAAGATAAGGAACTCGGTTTTGGAGAGATTTAGCTTGAGGTAGTGAGAGGACATCCAAGATGAGATATGAGAGAGACAGTGACACGGGTTAGCAAGGAAGGAAATAGTTCTGGTGCAGAGAGGTAGATTTGGGTATCGTCTGCATACAAATGATAATGAAACCTTTGAGACTTTATTAAGAAACCTAATGAGGACATGTAGATTGAGAAGAGAAGGGGACCAAGGACAGAGCCTTGCGGTACCCCAACAGAAAGAGGTAACGGGGCAGAGCATGCCCCAGAGAAGGCTACACTAAAGGTATGGTTAGACAGATAGGAAGAGAACCAAGAGAGAGCTGTGTCGCAGATGCCGAAGGATTGGAGGGTATGGAGCAAAAGAGGGTGCTCAACAGTATCAAAGGCTGCAGGCAGGTCAAGGAAGATAAGTAGAGAGAAGCAGCCTTTGGATTTTGCTGTAAGTAGGTCGTTGGTAACCTTAACAATTGCTGTCTCTGTTGAGTGAAAGGGACGAAATCCAGATTGCAGTGGGTCAAGGAGGGAGTTTAATGTAAGGAAATGGGTTAGAGGTGCATATACTAGCATTTGAAGAAGCTTTGAGGCAAGAGGGAGTAGGGAAATAGGGTGGTAGTTGGATGGGGAGGTTGGATCGAGAGGTTTTTTTGTTTTTAAATATTTTTTATTGAAGCCATAAACAAATACAACATAGAATAAAAAAAATGCGTCACAAATCAATGACAGATAAGAGGGTATACAATGCTATTACATAAGTATTATCAGGTCCACAAATTCAAAATATACCAACCTCAATACCATTATGAGATTCAAAAGAAGGAAATATAGGCAGTTATTATCAAAATGGTAGGGCAATATGTGGCTAGAGAAATGAAAGATCAAAAAGATTAGCCTAGACCAGAACAATATGTAAAAGGAGTAGTATAAACCAATTTATCTAAAGCATTAGTAGGAGATTTGGACACTCTACAAGAAGACTTCAGTTTTGTAGTATAATATCATGGAAAAATAGTACTGGGCCCCACATTGTCATTAGAAATCAACTGTAGGATATCTATTTGGGTGAAATTAGAACAAGGGGGGGTTGCCTTAAAGATTGTTCGGGGAAGGGGAATGCAGCGGGCAAGAGCCGTTCGAAATAAGGTGAGGGGAAAGGTGGGGGGGGGGCGGAGCCATTCAGGGTTTTAAACTAGTAAGTGCTTTCTGGCCTCTGAGCTTTCAACATAAAGAAAAAAAAAAAAAAGGGTTGTCTCCCATTTATACCACAAATAAAGGTGAAAAACTGAGAAATGTGTTGTTTTCTTTCACAATAGAAACACTAAAGCACTAAGAGAACATGGCATATATAAATTAAGCAAAAAGTAGTTCAAGCCTATGTGAGAAGCAATGAATCCTGACAGCAAAAGATAGGCTAAGTAGAGTGCACAGCTTATGTTTACCACAGTGTTATCTTTAGGGATATACACACACCGTTGGAATGTAACAGGGATAGAGTGTAATAAGTTAAGGTGCAATAGGGCTCTTTCAGACATACATACCGCACATATCTATGACTATGAGAGTGTGATTATCCAAATAAGAGAAGTTGCAATATTATAAGTCTGACCTGCCTCATAGAAGTGGAGCAAACAAGGGTAGTACAGGGTAGTACAGCCAGGGCCATTCAACAAAAAGGGAGGAGACTATACTGCTGCCAGCCTGGAAATGGCAGTGAGCATTTGTAACTAACATACTCCTTCAACTAATAGCCTGACACAGACTCCTCACACAACATTAAAATGTCAGTTATAAACTAACAAAATGGCTACATAAACGGCCCTTAGTACAGAATGCAATGGATAAGACTCAGGTAATCTAATGATCTAGCCTATCTCAGCTTTCCAGTTATAAATAACAGGAGGACATTTGACCCCTAAGAAAACATTCAGCCAAATTTTAGACATACTAGAGAATTTATAGGACTGTATGTAAGGGGGATTAGCACAGGCCTGATTAGTAACTACTATCAACCACTACTGCAGTAGGAGGACTGGTTGTAATATTTGAGTGAGAATTAGAACTAATCCAGTCAGAATAAATAAACACACACATATGCACTTGCGCTCAGATACATATACACATATAGACACACATGTAAAGTAATAGCCATCACTTAGGCTGCTTTCTCTTAAACATATATAGATACACAACATAGCCTGTCACCAATAAATATAGAGATAAAACAAGAAAACACACACATATAAACATAGGTACATTAAACTATACAGTAGTAGTTCCACACAAGAGTACAAAATGCTCAGGAATTAAACTTATTAGAGTAAATGGGAGATATGGGGATATGTCGCCAGATCATATATCTAGTGTGAGATTGTATGGGCAGCATTGCACTACTAAGTTTCCGGCAAGTATATGTAGGGATAAAGGGTATATCATAATGCTAGGAAAGCCTGAATGTAAAGCCTTAAATCTAAGTAGGCTAGTAAACATCAAACCAAAGATATAACAGGGAACTTATGATAGAATAACATAACAGCAAAAACATAACGTTATATGTAGAGGATTAGGGACTTCAAAATATTGGGAGCTAAAGTCTCTCTTGCACTGTGACATGTCCCACCGTTTCACCCAATGCCCACCAGCTTGCGAGAGGAGTATCGCTCATGTCCAGCTTGTCGCCAGCAGTGCCATAATGGCTGTTTGACCTCAGGGGGAAAACCATCTAGAGGCCTCCTCGTCATGGCAGTTAGAAGAACCTCGCAAATGTCAAACGGAGCCACAGTGAGCAGCTTTGACTCAGCACAAGATCTGTCAGGGAGAGGGGCAAGCTCCGGTATCAAAGCTCTTACAAGATCTGAACACGGCCCTGCTGGTGAGTCCGTTAGGTTTCCGCCAGTGCATATAAACATCGAGGCTAGTAGAGTCCCATCTTCCCACTGCTGAGGGCTTGTCTCTTCTTCTTTAGCTGTAGTGGGCTGCAGGGAGCGTAGTTGGTTGCAGTATTCCGGTGATTCTGCTCCATAAGGCTCAGGCTGTCTTCTAGCTTCGCTGTACGAGATCTCAGTGAATTGATATATAGCGTAACTCACAGTTGGTGCGTCTATTATATATCCTACAGTGGTGTCCACAGCTTTACTGGCTAACGGAGCCTCTTGGTCTCGGTTCATAGCTGCACCAAGCACTGTGACAAGTTCGCACTGATGAGCATCCAAAGCGGACATCATACTGTGTAACATAGCCACAATTTGCTCCTCCATATTGTAGTATACGGCTAAATCTCCAGTATGAGTAAGAGAGCGCGAATGTTCTTTAAGATGGCGGTTCTTCCTTTTCAGCGATTGTAGCAGGCCGAAAAAATTCTTATGTTGATGTGGTGTCTACCCTTATGTTTTCAGCTTCATTAAAGCGTTAGTTCTACCCTCAAGAACTTAATGAAAAGCCAGACTTATTATATAAATCTTTAGTTTGCTCAAAATAGAGAGATATTTAGACAAACATCAGGAGCTCTAAACAGATGCATCTTGCTGCTTCGGCAGTTGGCTCCGCCCCGAGAGATTTTTTTGAGGATAGGTGTGACTAGTGCATGTTTAAGAGATGTGGGAACTATACCAGTGCTGAGGGAGAGGTTGAAGATGTGAGCTAAGGGTAGAAGAGAGGGAGGGGAGTAGTTGTGAGGGGATGGGGTCGAGGGGACAGGTAGTGAGGTGAGAGGATAGTATAAGGGCAGAAACTTCTTCCTCTGTAACAGGGGCAAAAGAGCTAAATTTATGGCTATGTGGGTTTTGGATGATTGTGAGCCTTTGAGGGGGTGGGGGACTGGTAGTATGTTGACAGCGGATTTCATTTCTGATGGAGTCTATTTTGTTGTTAAAGTAACTGGCAAAATCTTCAGCTGAGAGAAAAGTTGTGGTGGGAGGTGGGGGTGGGGCGGAGAAAAGTATTGAATGTGGAGAACAGACATTTTGGGTTTGAAGAAAGAGATAGAGATAAAAGTAGAGAAGTAATGTTGCTTATATAGATTAAGGGCAGAATAGTAAGCGTTCAAGATGAACTTATAGTAAAGAAATTCAGCAGAACTCTGAGATTTCCTCCAGTGTCGCTCAGCAGTACGGAACATCTGCGTAGGTACCATGTCAGAGGAGAATGCCAGGGCTGAGGATGAGTGTATGTTTTCCGACCTATGGTAGGTGGGGCCAGATTATCAAGGACCGATGTAAGGGTGGAGTTGTAGTGGCAGATAGATTCATCAGGACAAGAAAAGGAGCAGATGGAAGAGAGAAGAGGTTCGAGAGAGCTAGCAAGCTGTTGCTGATCTATTGACTTAATACTGCTGTGAAGTTTAGTGTGAGAGGTAGAAGGAGGGAGGGAGAATTATAGGGAGGGAGGTGATGTTACAAGTGAGGAGGAGGTGGTCAGAAAGAGGAAAAGGTGAGTTTGTGAAGTTTGAAATAGTGCATCGATAGCTGAAAAACAGATCAAGGGAGTGACCATCTTTGTGAGTGGGAGAGTCAGTCCATTGTGACAGGCCAAAAGAGGAAGTGAGTTGCAGAAGTTTTTTGCATAGGAGGCAGTGGGATTATCAACAGGGAGGTTGAAGTCACTGAGAATGAGGGTAGGGGTATCTGAGGAAAGGAAGTAAGGTAGCCAATTCTGTAATATGTCTGTAGTCTGTAAATTTAGAAAGAAAACAAGAGGGCGACCCCTAGTGCAGATCAATTATGAACAGGTTGGTGGATATCTGCTTATCTTACGAATGGATACTCACAAAAAGTATTGCACCCTGTAGTGCAAATGTAGCGTACTAGGAATATTATAGTGTCCTAGTGCACATAACCACTCAAGTAGTGCTGCTGTAGTTGGAGATGGATATCAAGAGTGAAGGGATGGACGTCAGGATGATAAACAAGAGAACTCCAGTATCGTTGTATAAAAATATTTTATAAAACAGGAATAAAAGAATATATACACAGATCTATAATGACATCTGTTGTATAATGCTACGCGTTTCTAAGCGCTCACCGCGCCTTTTCCTCAGGCAAATGATACTGAATACACTGGAGTCTCTTACATATATACCTGTGCAGGCTTAATGTGGTCAGCTGTAGCTCATTTGTAACAGGTGCTGCATAAATGAACTACCTTGATATTCTAACCGGATGTTACAAAAGTTACAAAAAAATACAATAAAATATATATAAAAGGAAATATCTAATACAATGTAATATGCTGATCATTCTCGACATATAAGAACTTAAATAAAATATATCCTAAAACTTAAACTCTCTGAGTTGTCTTGAGTGTGTGAAAACACGTTTGTAAATGATGTCTAATTACGTGTACATATATATAAAACTATTTTGCAAATTAAGCTATTTAAATAGCTATCCTTTCTGGTGATGTTTAAATATGGGCCATGATGTAAATCAAATAATAAACTGCCATAAAGAATGATGATGTATTTCTTACGTAAAGGGGTGTGTGTCACTGAACTAATGAAAGTGTTATATTAAATATCCAATGTGAATGCTTCGTCTGACAGGGGTGTGTATCGCATAACAAATGAGAAAGCTATATTCAATGCTTCCCTAATCGTGTAATGTGTTGCTCCATATGATTGGAGCGAGTGTGTGTCAAATGACGTCAAGGTGAAATTAGGATATGTGTATTGACTCCCATAGATACGGAATCTGTTACCATAAGTTGTTATGTGTGTGAATAACGTGTTCGTGCGAATTATACAAAAGAGAAATATTCTACCAGAATTATTTGCTGATTGTTTAACGTGCAAAAATAATGTGTAGTGAGCTAAGTGATGCAACTACTAACTACAGACATAACTGAATGTGTGTATGAAATAAATATATAAAATAAACATACCATATGTTGACATGTGTGCATGAGTTTAATGAACTCACAGTGATGAATGCGAGTGAATCGCATAGTAATATCTACTATTAGACTCGTACATAGTCATGAGATAATATATCTACATAAGACCTATGTGGACACTATAATGTGTAATATATAAAAAATGCGTGTATTATGTGCGAGGGGTAGTGCTACATATAAAATCTATGATGTAAGCAAATATATTAAAAAGTGTAAAAGTTGTTAAGGTGATATGTGTTAGATGTAAAGTGATTGGTATCTGGAGTGCAGTGCATAAGTCATATGAAAATATAATTCATGTGATGTGCAACAATGTTATATATATATATATATATATATATATATATATATATATACATATATATAATATAAACAAAGTGTTAAAAAGGCAGCAGAATCTAATTACTTCATTAAGGCCCTCTGGATATAGAGTTTTGAATTGGTAAATCCAAAAGGTTTCCCTCTGGCTAATTTGGTCATCCTATTTTGGGAACTTGTGGCAGGAATAATTTCCAATGGGGTAATATTCATGACACAATTATTTTGCCATGAATGGAAAAATGATGCCTAGAGGTACTATATTTATCAGATCCCTTAAGGATACATCTTAAATGTTCTGACCATCTTTGTCTAATTTTCCTACAGGTGCGACCTATGTATTGTAGGCCACACAAACATGTTATACAATAAACTACATAGTTGGAATTGCATGTTATTCTTTGAGTAATGGCAAAGGATTCTCCAGTACTATTAGATATAATGTTTTTGAGGCCATTAGTGATGTACTTACACATATGGCATCTATTTTTATTGCATCTATAGGTTCCTATGTTTGTCATTATAGAACTGTGGGGAACTATTATTAGGACTTTTAGGACTTACGTTTGCACATGACCACCTTACTAGGTGCCCAGTTTTTCTTTAATTGTGGGGCTCTTTTAAATGTACATCTGGGTTTATCTTGTAATATTGTTTTAAAAATAGGGTCCCGTTTAAGTAATGGCCAATGTTTAAACAGAATTTTTTTAATCTCTTTATGGTTATTGTTATATCTAGTAATAAATGAAGATTCAAAATTTGGATCTTCTTCTGTAAGTTTATTTGGAATTTTTGGTTTTAACAGTTCCCCTCTATTCAGAGAGCGTGCTTTTTGAAAACCTAGTTCTATTAATTCTTCTGGATAATGTTTCTCCTTAAATTTATTTTTAAGAAGTATGCTTTGTGTATCGTAAGTGGTTATATCTGTGCAGTTACGCCGAATCCTCCTAAACTGGCTATATGGGATATTTGTTTTCCAACTAGTGTGGTGATTGCTATAATAATCCAAAAAGTTGTTACTGTCAACCTGTTTAAAAAAAAGTGCATGACTGAATACAATTATCCTCACCCCACGTACATGACTATGTACGAGTCTAATAGTAGATATTACTATGCGATTCACTCGCATTCATCACTGTGAGTTCATTAACTCATGCACACATGTCAACATATGGTATGTTTATGTTATATATTTATTTTCATACACACATTCAGTTATGTCTGTAGTTAGTAGTTGCATCACTTAGCTCACTACACATTATTTTTGCACGTTAAACAATCAGCAAATAATTCTGGTAGAATATTTCTCTTTTGTATAATTCGCACGAACACGTTATTCACACACATAACAACTTATGGTAACAGATTCCGTATCTATGGGAGTCAATACACATATCCTAATTTCACCTTGACGTCATTTGACACACACTCGCTCCAATCATATGGAGCAACACATTACACGATTAGGGAAGCATTGAATATAGCTTTCTCATTTGTTATGCGATACACACCCCTGTCAGACGAAGCATTCACATTGGGATATTTAATATAACACTTTCATTAGTTCAGTGACACACACCCCTTTACGTTAAGAAATACATCATCATTCTTTATGGCAGTTTATTATTTGATTTACATCATGGCCCATATTTAAACATCACCAGAAAGGATAGCTATTTAAATAGCTTAATTTGCAAAATAGTTTATATATATGTACACGTAATTAGACATCATTTACAAACGTGTTTTCACACACTCAAGACAACTCAGAGAGTTAAGTTTTAGGATATATTTTATTTAAGTTCTTATATGTCGAGAATGATCAGCATAATTACATTGTATTAGATATTTCCTTTTATATATATTTTATTGTATTTTTTTGTAACTTTTGTAACATCCGGTTAGAATATCAAGGTAGTTCATTTATGCAGCACCTGTTACAAATGAGCTACAGCTGACCACATTAAGCCTGCACAGGTATAGTATGTAAGAGACTCCAGTGTATTCAGTATCATTTGCCTGAGGAAAAGGCGCGGTGAGCGCTTAGAAACGCGTAGCATTATACAACAGATGTCATTATAGATCTGTGTATATATTCTTTATTCCTGTTTTTTTATAAAATATTTTTATACAACGATACTGGAGTTCTCTTGTTTATCATCCTGACGTCCATCCCTTCACTCTTGATATCCATCTCCAACTACAGCAGCACTACTTGAGTGGTTATGTGCACTAGACACTATAATATTCCTAGTACGCTACATTTGCACTACAGGGTGCAATACTTTTTGTGAGTATCCATTCGTAAGCATAAGCAGATATCCACCACCTGTTCATAATTGATCTGCACTAGGGGGTCGCCCTCTTGTTTTCTTTCTAAATTACAGACTACAGACACATCTTCTGCGTTTGGGAGGAGCAGCCCTCAGTTTGGTGCACAGTTTGCTGGACACTGTGAAGTTCCCAGACCGTTTACCTGGGCATTACCTTTGCCTTTTCATACTGTGAGTATGTTTTCACTTGCATTATTTCTTTATACAAAATTGGCCTACACTAGGAGGCGCCCTTCTCTCTCTGCTCTTTTTTTCTATAGTGATTCACTGCTTTTGAAATCATTATCTGGAAGGAGCTGCCTCCAATCAAGTTTCTGTGAACCAGCAACTAATTTATTACATCTGGAACTTTTGTCCGAACTTTTGTCCTAATTTCGGATATTCACCATCTGGACTTTTTATTTTAAACTGGGTTTGAGCATTTCCTTATTCATATTTATTGTTTGTCTTGTTATAACTATGTATGATTAGAAAAGTGGGGTCTCTGTTATTAGACAAGTGTGTTAGTGATTTTAGTATATTTTTTGTACATATAAATTTGTTTAGTTTACAACACACACACATTTATTGACACATAGTAAATAATGCTGTCTATTACAGAAAGGGCAAATAAGAGGTCTGTACATCAGCCTAATTTCAATCCTTATAAGTTCAGATCCACTGCTGTACTTTCTATCAAAACAACTTTTTTCACAATTAGAAGAATATCTCAAAATAGAACATAGACATTGGTGGGACCTAGACTCACTAAAAGCCAGTATCTAGAGACAAAAAACAGATCCCACGAGGGCTTTTAGAATCCTAAAAAACTGTTCATTTAAGGGAAGATGAAACACTTTTGGCAAAATGGTTTGCAGCTTTAGGACAAACTGTTCATTTAACCTTATAGATATTCTAATCACTCATAGGGAAAAATTAGTGAATGATATAGCAGAAAAAATAGAAAACACACAAAAGTTATTAGAACAATATAAGACCATTCTGAATATCAATCTCTCAATGAGAGAACTATTAAATCCACAGACGATACCAAGATGAAATTATTTTGAGAAAAAATAAGAAAAAGGAAAGAGATGAGAGTGATTATCTTAAAGGTACAGTTTACACATATAACAGAACTGATGCTAATAATGAATCTAAAGATTCCACTTGGACTAAAGTCACCTATAACAATAGAAATAAAAATCATCATATTAACCAATTTAATAGACACAAATCACAACAATCAGGATATAGATCTTATTCCACTCATCAGTCATTCCAATACACATGGAGACAATAGATTTCACTCTACCTACCAGCCATCCAACACACATGGAGAAAATAGAGATCATGAAAGATTTCACAGTTCCTCACTCAGAATAGATTCTCCCCTTTCATAGAACAAGAGTATAGACATCAATTTAATCAACAAGATCAATATAGATCACACAGAAATGCAATTATAAAGATCAATCACAACAACAACAACATACTTCATATTCTAATTATAGAGACTCATCACAAAGACATACTCCCAAATCATCTTCCAGTTCACATTTCCACAATCAGAATAACCAACATTTCCAGAAACTCCAAATAGAGAACAATTGCCTGGTCCTTCTGTATACAGATCGACCAATCTAATCAGAATAGAGAGACTACATCTTTTCAAGATTCACCCAACCCACATAATTCGGCCGCTTTTTTAGAAGAACGCATACCACTAGCACCACTTTGGAGACGAGAAGGCCAAAATACCCCTTATCAACAACCGGGAAGAAACAAAAGAACACACACAAACGGGGACATAGGGGAAGGGGAGTTGCCACCAAGGAAAAGAAGTTACAACAACTAAGTAAAGGCATATTTAACTTATCAGATAGACCACTGTCCAATGATGAAATTAGAATTTTAGGAAAAGGCCTTAGTTTTTGCCCTTCTAACTCACATCAAATGTTTGAACTGTTTGTAGACCTTAACAAATACACTAGAAAACTAGCCTTGCAGCGCTACTTTGCTAATAAACATCTTAAGACCCAAAAAACCATAGGCCTGCCAGTCCTTACAGATAATATGACAGCAGAAAGAAATATGCCAGTCTTCTATATAGACCCAGAAGACCTCTCAGAACAATTGTTCGAAGGAATAATCCATACGAACCTTTCCCTACCTTCAACTTTTTATCCCCATGGAGAGAATCTAGCTTATCTAGACATTTTCCAAAATTTGGTATTAGAAGATTTTGAGAAACTTCCCCTTTACAATAAAAAATATAATAATATATGGCCCAATGAACAAAGGGCTTTACGTAACCTTTCAAATGACAATACGATCATAATCCGCCAAGCTGATAAAGGCGGAGGTCTAGTAATACAAAATTACGAAGATTACATATGTGAGGCTAAGAAGATCCTGTTAGACAAAGACTATTATAAACAACTCTCAATTGATCCTACAGATACATTCACCAAAGAACTTAAAAAATTAATTACTTATGGTCATGAACATGGGATTTTGACAAAAAAAGAGAGAAAATTCCTTACACCTACCAATCCCAACACTCCATACTACTACCACTTACCAAAAATTCATAAACAAATCCATAATCCTCCCGGTCGACCAATCATTGCGGGTATGAATAGTCTCACTGATAACCTTTCATTATACATTGATTTTTACCTCCAAAGATACGTTAACCCAGCTGAGGTCCTATATAAAAGACACTACTGATCTGCTGCAAAAATTATCCAAAATCCAAAAGGAACAACATCTAGTCTGGGTGTCTTGTGAAGTTAGTCTCACTTTATTCCAACATCCAAACACGACATAGGCATAGACTCTGTAGAACAGTTTCTTAGTGATGATCCATATATGTCTGATATCCAGAAGAATTATTTGCTCAAACTCATAACATTTCATATTAACCCTATAATTATTTTAAGTTTCTGGATAATTTTTTTCTTCAGACCAAGGGAACGGCCATGGGGACCAGATTTGCTCCCAGTTTTGCAAATTTATTTCATGGGCATATTCGAATCCAAGTACATCTATAATGCAAGATGGGAGCAAAATCTGGGTCTTCTATGGCCGTTATATAGACGATTTGTTATTTGTTTGGAGGGAACATCCCATCACTTGCCTCATTTCAAAAGGACCTCAATGATAACACCATGGGAATTCAATTTACCTGGAA